>NC_136263.1:25140584-25310584 GCF_964187855.1 Myxine glutinosa | reverse complement strand
ACTAAAGTTTGCCAATGAACACCTCGGCAAAGACCAGCACTTCTGGAACAATGTGCTCTGGACAGATGAGTCAAAGGTAGAGCTATTTGGCCACAGTACAAGAAGACATGTTTGGCAAAAACCAAAGACAGCATTTGACCACAAGAACCTGATACCAACTGTAAAGCATGGTGGTGGAAATATTATGGTTTGGGGCAGCTTTGCTGCATCAGGGCCTGGGCAGCTCACCAACAGAGAATCCACTCTGAATTATTCATTGTACCAGAGGGTGCTTGAGGATAATGTGAGGCCATCTGTCGGAAAGTTGAAGCTCAACCGAAGGTAGACCTTGCAACATGACAATGACCCGAAACATACCAGTAAATCCACAAAGGAATGGCTGAAAAGAAAGAAATGGAGGGTTCTGGAATGGCCAAGTCAAAGCCGGATCTAAATCCCATCGAGATGTTGTGGGGGGATTTTGAAACGAGCTGTGCATGCAAGAAACCCCTCAAACATCGCACAGCTGAAAGAGTTCTGCATGCAGGAGTGGGCAAAAATTTCTCCCAGTCGATGTCAGAGACTGGTAGACAGTTATAAGAAACGCCGACTTGAGGTTGTTTCTGCCAAAGGGGGCAATACCACCGATTAGAGCCAAGGGTGTACTTACTTTTTCCACATGCGAAATTTGCATTCATGTTTATTTAAATTGTACAATGAACTACAAAATGTAAATGTTTCATGATATGTGTTATATTATATCACCTTTATCTGTCAATATTGTTGAAATGAAGATCAAATAGCTGTATGTTGAAATATGTTGAAAAAGTCAAAACTTTACATGGGGTGTACTTACTTTTTCACATGACTGTATATATATTGTTACAGTTTTTAGAACCTTCACTAGTAAATTTTAGTAAATGCATTCCCTTATAAATGTTTCCCCTGTAAATATCCCCATCAATTGGCTGGTTAAAGATCGCACCCTATTTAGTCCATGAACAACACGTAGCGAACCATAGGACCTCTCCGTAGTTATCTCATTATTATGTGTTTCAGTTAAGGACCTGTTCCCAATAGTTGAATCTGCGTTGCATTAATCAAATATGATAGGCCCCTTTCAATTTCCCCAAATCGCCTCACCCATGCTTCAAAGTGACAGTCAGGCAGCGTTCGCTGCCCCTTGGTTTCGCTCGTTGGATTGCCCCAAGCCGCCATTAGCCATGCGGTCAAGCCGAGAAAGAAGGGGGCGGAGCCGCAAGATCACGGGCGTGGCAGGTCGACGCATCGGCAGAGGTTGAGTCAGCAAGCCCTTACCGGCCAACCAGCACCGCGGTGAGCAAACCGGTAGGTGTGTTATCAGAGCTGGCGGCTTGATTTCCAACACAGCAATAAAAGCGGCTGGAAGGGACTGCTTGGCCGGTTGATGAGTGAGAGGGTTCCGAAGAAGGAGAGAGAAAAAGGTACGAGCTGGGTGAAAAGGTGCAACCTGAAATAAGAGAGTTGGTGAGAAGGCATGAGGGAGACGAAGCTGCGCGGAGCTGCTTCGGAAAGCCCTACCGTGTGAAACCGAATATGTGGAGCGGCCGTTGGCTGCTCGCTTCCAGCCCGGAGCGTGGACCTGGAGCGGACCTCTTTGCTGTGCCTTTCCCCCCCACCCCCGCACCTTCCAGCCCTGCTGTCCTGCACGGACCTTTCTCCTTCGTCCAGTGATTTCTGCCTGCTATTCCCTTGTCGTGTAAGTCTGTGGTCTGCCATGTTTGTTGTCTGGGATATATTATAAGACTGTTTTAAGGCTTGCCCTCTGTCTTCTTCTTCTTCTGTATATTGCTTTCGTTTCTCCTTTGGTTTCTTTGGTTTTGTAAATAATTAATAAATGTCTGTTATTTCTTACCCTTTTGGTTTCATTCTCCCCCGATCGCTTTAGTTCTTTCTTTCGATTGAGTACCTGTGGCACGATTTGGCCAACGCTTTATAATCATGTTTAGTCAATTGATAACGGCTCGAACCGCGGATTGCTAAACCGCTGGGCAAATACCATCTTGTCCGTGGTTCGAGCGGTACTTGTCTCCCTGTTTTGCGGAGGGATTGGTAAAGGTATTCGGGAGAACACCTTGACCAATAACCCTGATCAATTCCACCCCGCAAAAGAGCGTTATAGGTACCAGGACCAGAGACGGCCAGCTTAACAGGCCAAGGCGATTAACCCCCCCTTGCTAAGGGGAGTGCTGTCTCTGAGATCCGTAACAATTGGTGTCAGGAGTGGGATCTGGAACCTGGGACTAAATTTATTTAGACCAAATTTTGGACACCAATTGTGCTATTGGCCATAAGAATTGGTGTCGTGGAGTGGGATTTGAGGCCCGAACCAAATTTTTAAAAACACCGAAAAATTTGGTCAAAATTTACGAGCGGCCGAAATTTTTATTTAATATCCCAAATTAAAATCGTGCCATGGATAGTCAAGGTGATCGGATGCCGGTAGGGGAGGTAGAAGAGGAGTTAGAGGCAACCCAGGACCCCAGGGAGGAAGTGGGAATAATCGAAGAGGAGAGCAATGAGGATGCGGTAGAGGGGGTTGCAGGCGCAGAAGATGGCGGCGCCGCGCATGTGGACGCGGTAGCCGAGCCTGCAGAGGCAGTAGACTGGGGCCTATTTGTGAGGCACATGGTGGCCTTTGTGGTCATAACAGGGGATAGCTTCACGGGATTGAGAAATGAGATGGGAAGCCAAATCGGGGAATTGAGGAATGACATGGGAAGCCAAATAGGGGGGCTCGAAGGCAAATTAGGGGGCCAACTGGAGGACGTGGGTAACCAAATCGGGGAAGTAAATGAGGGGTTCGCGAGGGACAAGGCCACATATGAGGTAAGGGAAGTTGAGAGGGAGGTTAACCGCAGGTTGGGCGAAGAGGCCGTGGGGGTACGCGACGAGGTAACGCGGTTTGAGAAGCACGGGTTGAGCGATGCGGAGCAGAGCGTGGTTAAAATGACGGGTGTAGAAATCGTGACCCGGGGTATGGGGAAGCCGGCGACCGCCGAGGTAGAAAAGGAAATTTTATTCGGACCAGCGGTCGTCGAGGGAAAGAAAAAAGAAATTAAGTCCGAATCAATCGAAGCAGTAGTGGAAATTGGGATTGAAGAGACGGCAGAGATAGGAATGGAATCAGAGGAAGAAATGGATAATGTACAAAGTCTGAATTCACATCCTGATGCCGTACTTGCTAATCCTTATAAAGATTTGCAGGTGCATGTGGAGAGGAGGATCCCAAAGGTGAGCAAGGTGGAATATGGTGCAAAGAGGTTTTGCGGGAGAATGTTTGGCGCAAAAAGAATTTTCACGCGCTTGGGATCCCAGCGTACCAAGGGTGTTTGTGGGAGGTCCGTGGTGCGCTGTGTGAGAGAAAATGGCATGCGTGTGAGGAAAAAGTGTGCGTCGAAGAGTGAGTGTGTTACAAAGTGTGGGAGTGAAACCGAGTGTGAGCGAGAATGCACGTCGGAGTGTATGTGTGATGAGAGTGATATGGAGAGTGAGATGGATGAGGAGCGGGTGCGAGAATGCACACTTGGAATGGTTGAGCGTGTGCGAGGAGGTACACATGAGTTGGTGGTGAAGCGCGTGATTGGGTGTGCAAATGAGTGCACACCCATGGTGTCACAGAGGATGTGACCGAGGAGTGGGCGTGAGGAGGTGTGTTAATGAAGTGTGCGAACAGCGAGTGGTGTGTAACAGAGTGCGCTGGTGGAATTGACGGAGTGTATGGGATGTATGAGCAACGAACGGAACGAGTGGTGTGAGCATGTCCGGGGAGCATCGACGTTAAACGGGATAGCGGTTAGACCGACGTTTAACCGACGCGAACTCTCGGTCCGTGCCAGGCTGTGTGTATTGCGGGAGCCGGCGGGGATCGGTGCCATGTGGCTCCTGTTCGGAGCGCCGTGCACGATCCGGGCCGGGCCCCGCCCCGCGCGGTCGAGTCCGGGCTTTGCCGGGCAAGGTGACCGGCCCGGTTCGAGGGAAGGTAGGAGGGATCGGAACGGCGCCCCATTGTGGTTGCGGCGTTCTGGCCGGGCAAGGTTGGCCCATCGGGCGGGAGACCGAAAGGCCCCGCGCCGGGATGGTGCTTTAAACCTTGGCCCAACCAAACCTCCTCCCCTGAACCGAGTGCTGGACGGACCCAACCTGCAGGCGACCAAACCACCCGAATTCATTGCTCGGCTTTGCGAAGCCGATCTTTGTACATGTAATGATGCACCGAGGCTCGACGTTTAATGGACGATGGTAGGGATAGGGAATATGATTGGCAAACTGGATTGGCAAATTTGATGGGCATTTTGATTGGCAAAAATTGGATGGGCAAAATTGGTAGTGAGAGATGCCCGATGTGGAGGGATGGCAACTCGGCCATCCCTCCCATCCACCCGGGCACATGAGCTATAGATTATGGGGTTATGGCGGTGAAAGCCAGGGAGGGTTTGGATAATTGTATAGGGAAATAGCTGACCATAGGTAACTGTAGAGTTAAGTAGCGACATGTACCTGTTGTGGGGACGTAGAATAGATTAGATGGATTATAACGACGTGGGAGCGCAATAGTATAAGGGGCGACTGGGAGGCGCGAGTTTCAGAAGGGGGTAGTCAGTTTAGACGATGCAGTGGTCAAAATCACAAGTATAGCAGTGGAGAATAAATAAATCAACTCCTAACATTTATGCAAGCCAAATATGTATAATTAAACTCTGTGTGCAACCCGTAAATTTAATCCAAATGGCTTAAAATTTCACAACAAGGGTTTTGTCAGGAGATTTTGTGGTGTGGTTTATTGTGGTGTGGTTTATTGAATGAGGCATTGCGTATGGAAGTTCTTGCTGGTGAGCATATTGAAATGAGGAATTGAGAGGCAATGCTCATGAATGGTGCAGTGTGTGTGAAGGAGGTGTTTGAGCAGCGTATGGTGAAAAGTGAGATTGTGAGTTGTATTGAATGAATGGTCCTGGAGGGAAGACGGGTGCAAGAGCCACCAGGTGTGTGTGAGCACAGGTATGCAAGTGAAGCACAGGTCTGTGGAGAATGGTTGGATGAAATGAATGGTCTGGAATACATGGAGTATGGAATGGATGGTGTGGAGTGAGTAGTGTGGAATATGTGGAGTGGAGTGGTTGGTGCGAAAGGAGTGGATGTGGAAGATGGACCCCTTTCATGAATATCCGGGGAGGGGAGTTTAAAAGTAGGTAGAGGGAGTAGGTAAATTGTGGTTGGATATTGGCATCTGTGGTGCGTGTGGTAGAATGGTGGTCGGATGGGTGCATTAGTGAAGTGGAAATGGCTGGGTGTGTGGCCTGTTAGTGTGTGTGTGGTTAAATCGGCACTCCGCCACTGTTAGGATGTCGGCCAGGTGAGGCCGCAGGTGGGTTCTGGGAGCCAGTAGAGATGTGAATGGGGCCCGAGGATCCGGAGGACGGACCCGGGTAGCCCAGTGCCAGAGAGGGCACTGAGTGGGGAGAGCGCCAGAGGGCCTTCCCCAGGTAGATAGGTTAGGGTAAGGAGCAGGTAAGCTCGGAGGCAACTACAGTGGCGGAGGTGTGCAGGTGAGTAGACCTGCTGGTGAGCCACACGACCCAGCCCTGAAATTGTGCAAAGGCACAGGGAGTTGAATCGGGGGAGTGAAACCCCAAATTGGTGAGCACCACAGTTTGGTCAATGGGAGTTCAGTTCTTAGAACCACATAGTGTAAGATGGCCAATGGTTTTGCAGGGAAAGACCCCAGGTAGAGTAAAAATGTTAGTCATTTAGAGGATAGTTAGGATGGAAATCCCTTCGCATGATCTGCAGCCCCTCACCTGAGGTGACATGACTCCACACCATGGTTTTTTTTTTTTTTTGTGCAAATGTTTTGGAATGGTGAGACGCATCATGATGTGGGGGTGACATTGTGCTTGTTGTTCCATCTCTTCCTCCTTATGAGGGATTGATGATGAATTGATTGATGGCAAATTTGGTTTCAGAGGGATTGGTAACGAATTTGGTATTAGGGGAGATATGGGGAAGACAGGACGTTCGTGACGAATTTGTAAATGTGTAGTGTTTTGTGAATACGGGGTAAGGGCAAGGGTAGAGTAGGTGACAGGGGGGGTGACGTACGATAGGGACGAGCTTTCTCCGCTCGCTCCCATGCGCACCTCACCTCTGCATTTCCTTGTTTGGATGTGTACCCTTGCACCCTTGCACCCCGCTAACTCTGCTTTGTCCTCCTTCCCCACCTATGGACCATACTCATTGGGCACTGAGGGGAAAGCACGCAGGAGCCGCACTTGTGTGCCCGAGCCGCCGCTGCACAGCCTGCCTGGATCGATACACCACCTTATGGACCGCACGACTTGCGGCCTAGCACCACCATATGGACCACACGCTTCTGTGGCCAAGCACCACACCCTTATGGACCCCACGTGTTGGGGCCTGGCCCCTCTGCTTGGACCGGCCATGATGGCCAGAGAAGAGTTGGCTTGCGGACCACGGTGAGGTGGCCCCTTTTGCCCTACAGGTGGACCACCCATAGTTGGCCCCTGTGGGCCCTAAATAAAAATGGACGTGTTTTGTGCGTTTTTATTATTGTCAAATAGGCAGCAAGCCACAAGGAAGGACAACACCTGGAAGAAACATCAGACCAGCAGAGCAGGAGCAGAAAGAAGAACCGACCAACAGTTGTTTGTTTTTATTTGAAATGTGTGCAAGGAGCACTGGATGGGGCTTTGGTGGTTTTCATGGTGCTTATTGGTGCTTTGTGATGCTCTTGTGCTCGGGGGTGCACTGCAATATCAATTGTGCATCCACAGGCACTTGAGTATGGTGTATCGGTGCAGTGCAGTGCATGCTCTTCCTCTTTTGCAGATCTTTTCTTTTTGTCTCCCAAAATGACAAGTCCTCGGTTGCAGTGTAAATACAAATTAGTGTTTTGTAAATAATGCTCCCCACCGTAAATGTATAGTTTGAAGACCATTCCGTGATTCGGTTATTCTGTGGGCATGAGTCTGTTAGGTAGGATGCAACGTAGCAGGCGGGACATACGTAGTTGTTTTAAAACTGTCGCACTCAAGGGTAAGGTTAATAGTAGAGGGCTACTACACCCGAGTGTCACATTAAGTAAAGTTAGTTCAGGTCGAGACGACCCGAGAGGAAAAACGGGTGCTGTGTTACGGTTTTTAGAATCTTCACTCGTAAATTTTAGTAAATGCATTCCCTTATAAATGTTTCCCCTGTAAATATCCCCATCAATTGGCTGGTTAAAGATCGCACCCTAGTTAGTCAATGAACAACACGTAGCGAACCAGAGGACCTCTCCGTAGTTATCTCATTATTATGTGTTTCAGTTAAGGACCTGTTCCGAATAGTTGAATCTGCGTTGCATTAATCAAATATGATAGGCCCCTTTCAATTTCCCCAAATCGCCTCACCCACGCTTCAAAGTGACGGCCGGGCAGCGTTCGCTGCCCCTTGGTTTGGCTCGTTGGATTGCCCCAAGCCGCCATTAGCCATGCGGTCAAGCCGAGAAAGAAGGGGGCGGAGCCGCCAGATCATGGGCGTGGCACGTCGACACATCGGCAGAGGTGGAGTCAGCAAGCCCTTACCGGCCAACCAGCACCGCGGTCAGCAAAACGGTAGGCGTGTTATCAGAGCCGGCGGCTTGATTTCCAACACAGCAATAAAAGCGGCTGGAAGGGACTGCTTGGCCGGTTGTTGAGTGAGAGGGTTCCGAAGAAGGAGAGAGAAAAAGGTGCGAGCTGGGTGAGAAGGTGCAACCTGAAACAAGAGAGTTGGTGAGAAGGCACGAGTGAGACGAAGCTGTGCGGAGCTGCTTCGGAAAGCCCTACCGTGTGAAACCGAATACGTGGAGTGGCCGTTGGCTGCTCGCTTCCAGCCCGGAGCGTGGACCTCGAGCGGACCTCTTTGCTGTGCCTTCCCCCCCGAACCTTCCAGCCCTGCTGTCCTGCACGGACCCTTCTCCTTCGTCCAGTGATTTCTGCCTGCTATTCCCTTGTCGTGTAAGTCTGTGGTCTGTCCTGTTTCTTGTCTGGGGTATATTATAAGACTGTTTTAAGGCTTGCCCTGTGTCTTCTTCTTCTTCTGTATATTGCTTTCGTTTCTCCTTTGGTTTCTTTGGTTTTGTAAATAATTAATAAATGTCTGTTATTTCTTACCCTTTTGGTTTCATTCTCCCCCAATCGCTTTAGTCCTTTCTTTCGATTGAGTACCTGTGGCACGATTTGGCCAACGCTTTATAATCGGGTTTAGTCAATTGATAACGGCTCGAACCGTGGATTGCTAAACTGCTCGGCAAATACCATCTTGTCCGTGGTTCGAGTGGTACCTGCCTCCCTGTTTTGCGGAGGGATTGGTAAAGGTATTCGGGAGAACACCTTGACCAATAACCCTGATAAATTCCACCCCGTAAAAGAGCGTTACAGGTACCAGGACCAGAGACGGCCAGCTTAACAGGCCAAGGGGATTAACCCCCCCTTGCTAAGGGGAGTGCCATCTCTGAGATCCACAACTATATATATATATATGTGAATGAATCGAAGTTCTGCCAAGATGTAGAAGAAGAGTAATTTATTAATATACCAAGTACACGAACACGGAGATGCTCAGGAAAGAGAAGGACTCACACAGCCTTCAGAATCTGCAAGCATCTAAATCTACTAAGCCAAGAGTTGTGCATATATACGAATTTCATCTGATTACCCCCAGTGAGTCGAAGGCAGAAACAAAAGAATGAAGGATTTGTATCGCCCCATCCTGTCCTTTTCGGCCCGAATTACAAATGAGGCCAGGCTCCAGCCTTATCCTTTATCAAACTGCTGAGCCAAGCCAAAAGGCTTTTGTTCTAAATCTTTTGCAAAATTCCTTAGCCAATCTCCTTACACAACATGTTTGAGATCTCAGATGTTGCTTCTTCGTCAGACTCAAATCTTATCATTAAAAACAGATAGTGAAGCTGCTGTTCCCTTTAGTTCAGCTGACCTAGGTAATGATTCGCTTTTAATATAAAGTGAAACTAACTTCCTAAAACAAATCGTCAGCATTGATGGCACAATCCCCACATAGAAGAAGCAAAAGGGGTAAAGAAAGAACACAGGGATTTATTAATTATTTACACACAACCAAAGCAGGGAAGAAAAGAAATGTAATTTACAGGGAAATGGAAGGAGCAGAAGGACACAGAGCAATTTCTAGCTTATCTATACAGGCTTAACTTATACCCAGGACAATACAGACAGAATGAACTCACTCACACGAATAGGGAATTGAAGATTGGATTGGCTGGAGGGAGAGGAAGGTGGGACCACAAGGCTGGAAGGTTTGGCAGGGCGCACAGCAAGCAGGTCCTCTCCGGGCTGGAAGCGAGCAAGGCGGCGGCAGGCACATGTATTTCGTTGACACGCCTCTGGCTCCCTCGGTCATCTGCTGCGGTCATCTGCTTCGGTCATCTGCTGCGGTCATCTGCTGCGGTCATCTGCTTAAGCAGTCCCTCCCAACTTCCTTTTATAAGGCGCGTGGCGATCAAGCCGCCGGCCTTTTAGAAACGCCCATTGGTGAGCTCGCCTCGGCCTGGATTGGTCGCGAGGGCTCACCGATCCCGCCCCCTTGATGAGGCGTTGGCAAAGCCACGCCTTGTTCCTGCGCTTGGTAGACTCCTCCCACCTTCTTCTCCGAGATGACCTCGCCGTAATGGCGGCAAATGTAGTTGGCAATGCGAATGGCAATGATGCAGTTGGAAATGGAGGTTTTGGGCAATTGTAAGGGGATCTATCTTATTTCATCTGGTGCAATGCAGTCAACTAATGGGAAACAGAGCCTTATACTAACATAGAATAAGAAATAACTATAGAGAGGTTCTATGGTGGCCTACGTGCTTGTATATGGACTAGCTACGGTGCACTCATTTCAATTAACAGCCAATTAAAAGGGGAAATGTACACAGGAAATTTAATACTAAATTTACAAAGTGAAGGTTCTAAAAACCATAACACAGCACCCTCATTCCTCACGGCACCGCTCGGGCCGACCAAACTTTAACTTAGTGTGGCACGTAAGTGTAATTCCCTCTACAATTAACCTGACCCTGAGTGTGACAGTTTTAAAACACAAATAAGTATGTCCCTCTGCTGCCTTGCACCCTGCCTAACAGATTCACGCCCACAGGATAACCGAATTGCGGAATGGTTTTCAAACTAAACATGTACGGTGGGGAGCATTATTTACAAGTGACGCTGATTGTATTTACACTGCAACCCAGGACCTGCAATTTTTCTTTTCGGGGGGGGGGGGGGGGGGGGGGGGAGACAGCCTACGCTGCATCGACGCACCCGCACCAATAAAGAGCACCATAAAGCACCAGTCAGTGAACAGTCACCATAGTTCAAATAAAAACCAAAACCCTGTTGGAGTTCTTCCTCTTCGGCTCCCTCTGCTGGCCATTGTTCTTCCAGATGTTGTCAACTTGTTCTTCTTACTGGCGGCCTATTTGGTGGATATAAAAAGCACAGAATGTGTCAATTTTTATTTATGACCCACAGGGGCCGACTATGGGTGGTTCACCTGTGGGCTTGGTGCCACCTCACCGGGTCCGCAAGCAAGATCTTGGGCCATCGTGGCCGGTCCCAGCAGAGGGGCCATGCCCCCAACCCATGGGGTCCATGAGTGGTGCTCAGCCACAGACATGTGGTCCATAAGTTGTGCGTGGATGCAGGCAGCTGGTTGCGAGGATTCGGGCACACCGACGCGACCCCCCGCACGCTCCCCTCAGTGCCCAGAGAGCACGATCCATGGGTCGGGGAAGGAAGACAGAGAGGGCAGGTTAGCGAGGGGTAAGGGTGCAGGGGTACACATCAACGAAGGTAATGCAAGGTGAGGTGCGTCTGGAGACTGAGCGGAGAAAAGCTCGTCCCTACCATACGTCACCATATTTACAAAAATCTACACCCTTACCAATTCGTCACTACTGTCTCGTCTTCCCCATATTTCCCCTAATACCAAATTCTTCATCACAATCCCTCTAACCAAAGTTGCCATCACCAATTCATCATCAATCCTCATAAGGAGGGAGAGATGGAACATCAGCACAATGTCACACCCACGTCATGATGCGTCTCACATTCCAAACATTTGCACAAAAATAATAAAAAACATGGCATGGTGTGGAGTTGCGTCACCTCAGGTGAGTGGATGGAGATGGTGCGAGGAGATTCTTAATCCTAACTATCCTCTAAATGACTTTAATACACTTTACACTACCCGGGGGTTTTCCCTGCCAGTCCATTGGCCATCTTACTCTATGTGGTTTTAAGAACCAAATTCCCATTGACCAAACTGTGGTGCTTCATCAATTTGGGGTCTCACTCCCCCGATTCAACTCCCTGTGCCTTTGCACAATTTCAGGACTGGGTCGTGTGGCTCTCCCAGCAGGTCTACCCACCTGCACACCTCCACCACTGCAGTTGCCTCCGAGCTTACCTGCTCCTTACCCTAACCTATCTAACTGGGGAAGGCCCTCTGGCGCTCTCCCCACTCGGTGCCCTCTCTGGCATTGGGCTACCCGGGTCCGTCCTCTGGATCCTCGGGCCCCATCCACAACAACTCTACCGGCTCCCAGAGCCCACCTGCGGCCTCACCTGGCCGACATCCTAACAGTGGCGGAGTGCCCATTTAACTACACACACTAACAGGCCACACGCCCAGCTATTTCCACGTCACTAATGCACCCATCCAAACACCATTCTTCCACCACGCAGCACAGATGCCAATATCCAACCACAATTTACCTACTCCCTCTACCTAACTCTTAAACTACCCTCCCCGGGTATTCCTGATGGGGGTCCATCTTCCCCATACACTCCCTTCACACCAACCACTCCACTCCACATTTTCCACCATACTCACTCCACACCATCCATTCCATACTCCATATATTCCATACTCCGTGTATTCCACACAACCATTCTCCATACACCTGTATTTGCACACGTGTGCCATCACACCTGGTGCTTCCTGCACCCTCCTTCCTCCCAGGCTTCTTCAATCATTCAATACAATGCACAACCACAATTGTTCCTCATACACTGCTCCATACACTTCCACGCTCAATACAATTCACAATCACCTCACACTTTCCACAATACATTTCTAAATCTCCAAACCATTGCCTCAGGCACCCACATTCTCCCACGCTCACACACACATCCTTCCCGAGCATTGCCTAGCAATTCCTCATTTCACCAAGCCCAAGAGGCACCCATCGGCTGCACCACGGACGCACCTACGGGCTGCACCACGGACACACCCACCTGGCTGCACCACGGACACACCCACCGGCTGCACCATGGACACACCCACCGGCGGCACCACGGACACACCCACCGGCAGCACCACGGACACACCCACCGGCGGCACCACGGACACACCCACTGGCGGCACCACGGACGCACCCACCGGCTGCACCACGGACACACCCACCGGCTGCACCACGGACACACCCACCGGCGGCACCACGGACACACCCACCGGCGGCACCACGGACACACCCACCGGCTGCACCACGGACCTGTTCTTCACTTGCACCCCATGCAAGCTCATTCACTCAACACAGTCACTCATCTCACACTTCTCACAATACGCTGCTGAGTACACTTTCAACACACACACACGGCACCATTCACGAGCATTGCTTCATTTGCTCAATACTAAGACTCTCACACACACACGGAATCATCTGATCTAACTACTCCCCTCTGAAACTCGCACTTCCCAGTCGCCCCTTATACTATTGCGCTCCCTCGTCATTATAATCCAACTACCCTACTCTCTACGTCCCCACTACAGGTATAATGTCGCTACTTAACGCTACCGTTACCTATGGTCCTTCTTCTCTAGATCCCTATCATTTTATCCTAACCCTCCCTGTCAAGGTTTTCACCGCCAAACCCCATAAAACTATAGCTCATGTGCCCCGTGTGTGAGGGATGGCGGAGTTGTCATCCCACCACATCGGGCATCTCCCATTATCAATTTTGCCATCAAATTCCAACCAATCAAAATTTGCCAATCACTGCCAATCATTCTACCAATCATCAAATTTTGCCAATTACTTCTGCCAATCCTATCCACTATTTTCAATTTCGGATCCAAAACGCTATCATCATCACAGTCCACTATATCTGAGCCTCGGTACGTCGTTACCTCATTAAAACTCGGCTTTGCTAAGCCGAGCAATGAAGTCGGGTGGTTTGGTCGCCTGCAGGTTGAATCCGTCCGGCATTTGGTTCAGGGGAGGCGGTTTGGTCGGGCCGAGATTCCACGCACCATCTCGGCGCGGAACCTTCCGGTCCCCGGCCCGATGGCTCAATCTCGCCCGGTCGGAGCCCCGTCCCCGCCAGGGGGCGAAGGTCCGACCTGGTCCCCCTCCCCGGGAATCGCGCCGATCGCCGCTCTGACGCAGCACCGACCATTCAGTGCTGGACTCGGCCCGAATCGCGCACGACGCTCCGAAGAGCGACGCGCTTACGGTCCCGGCCGGTCCTCGCTGCAAACAAAGCGCACCGCGCACGCCATCCGTCGCCCTAAACGCTGCCCCGGTCAACGTCGATGCTTCACCTGCATGCTTACATGCATACGCTACCCTTTTCACACTCACCAAACCCGGCGTTCCAACGTCGCCCGTACATTCCACACACTCCGTCCATTCCACCACCGTACTCCCTGTTACACACCACACCTCTCGCGCACCCTCTTGTGCACACTCGTCGTTTGCACACTCCGTTCCACACCTCTCCTCCGTTACGTCCTCCGTAACACTCACCATGGGCGTGCACTCTCACATCCACCCACTCACGCGCTTCAATGGGCTCTCCCACACCCACGCCACAACCAACTCAGGTGTGCTTCCTCGCACACTCTCGCCGTCCATCCCAAGCGTGCATCCTCGCACCCGCTCCTCCACCAACTCACTCTCCGGGTCACTCTCACCCGCGCACGTACACTCCGTATCGCTCTCACTCTGTGTCACGCTCCGACGTGCATTCCCGCTCGCACTCGGTTTTACTCCCACACTTTATAACACACTCACTCGCTGACGCACACTTTTTTCTCACAAGCACGCCATTTCCACTCACACCACTCACAGGGGACCCTTCACCAATGCCCGGATGCTTTCTCGATCCCAAGCGCACGAAAATTCTTTCTGCGCCAAACATCCTCCTGCAAAATCTCCCCGAACAATATCCAGCACGACTCACCTGGGGGATTCTTCTTCTTCGCTCCAACACCACCTGCAAATCTTTATTGGGGTTATTAAGCACAGCATCATGATGTGAGCACGGACTTTGCACATATTCCATCTTTCCCTGCCGCGAGTGCATTTCTAAGCCCCCGGTCTCTCCAATTTCAATTCCCACTACTTTTTCTTTACTCACCTCGACGACCGCTGGCTGGATTAAAATTCCCTCTACCTCAGCGGTCGCCGGCTTTTCCATACCCCGGGTCGCGATGTCAATACCCGTCATTTTACACGGCCTTTTCTCCGCCTCGCTCAACCAGCGCATCTCGACCCGCTTTACCTCGTCGTGCACCCTTGGGACCCCCTCGCCCAACATGCGATCCACGGTCTCCCCACATTTTTGTGCGCTCTCCCCACATTTTCGTATGCGGTCACCCATTCTGTCCCCAACTTTACCGATTCGCTCCAATTTGCTTCCTAGCCCCCCCTAATTTGGTTTTCCAATTATTTTCCATTTCTTTAATTTGATTTCCCATGTCATTCCTCAATTCCCCAATTTGGGCACTAGTACCCCTTGCTTCGTCCCTCATTTCCCCCATATCCTTCCTCAATCCCACAAGTTTGTTTCCCATGTCATTCCTCAGGTCTTCACTCGTCTGGACCATGAGGGCCCTAATTTGCATCATAAAGAGGTCCAAATTCACCGGTGCTGTGGGCGCGGCTGTTGCAGCACCGCCATTTTGTGCCTCTGCAACCACGTGTGTGAGGGCGCCATCTTGTGCACCTGATACCCCCGCAACCACATCCTCATTGCTTTCCTCCTCTCTCTCCCCCATATACATTTCCCTGGGGTCCTGGGTGGCTTCTACCCCTTCTATCTCCCCCACCGGCACCCGATCGCCTTGATTATCCATGGCACGATTTAAATTTAGGATTTTTAAATAAAATTTTGGCCACTCGTAATTTTGAGTGCGCTAAGCGCACTTCAGGTCCGAATCTCGCTCCTGACACCAATTGTTGCGGATCTCACCATCGGCCCCTTTTCCCCTTACCAAGGGGAAATTAATCCCCTTGTCTGCGACTGACCGACGTGAGTCCTGGGGGTCCCAACGCTCCTTCCGGTCGGGAGCAGCCAGGGTATTTGGTCAACGAAAAGTCCCAAGGACCTGAGTGCCACTCCTGACCGTGAAGCAGGGGAGGGACTCCCGCTCGAACCCCGGTTTTAGATGTTATAATTGCCGAGCGGTGTTAGCAACACGACGTTCGAGCCATTACCAAAGACTCAACCCGATTCTAAGCGTTGGCCAAATCGTGCCACAGGCGTTCAATGTGGAAACCTCTAAAGCGACCGAATGTGAAGAAGCAAAAGGGGTAAAGAAAGAACACAGGGATTTATTAATTATTTACACACAACCAAAGCAGGGAAGAAAAGAAATGTAATTTACAGGGAAATGGAAGGAGCAGAAGGACACAGAGCAATTTCGAGCTTATCTATACAGACTTAACTTATACCCAGGACAATACAGACAGAACGAACTCACTCACACAAATAGGGAATTGCAGATTGGATTGGCTGGAGGGAGAGGAAGGTGGGACCACAAGGCTGGAAGGTTTGGCAGGGCGCACAGCAAGCAGGTCCTCTCCGGGCTGGAAGCGAGCAAGGCGGCGGCAGGCACACGTATTTTGTTGACACGCCTCTGGCTCCCTCGGTCATCTGCTGCGGTCATCTGCTGTGGTCATCTGCTTCGGTCATCTGCTGCCGTCATCTGCTGCGGTCATCTGCTGTGGTCATCTGCTTAAGCAGTCCCTCCCAACTTCCTTTTATAAGGCGCGTGGCGATCAAGCCGCCGGCCTTTTAGAAACGCCCATCGGTGAGCTCGCCTCGGCTTGGATTGGTCGCGAGGGCTCACCGATCCCGCCCCCTTGATGAGGCGTTGGCAAAGCCACGCCTTGTTCCTGGCGCTTGGTTGACTCCTCCCACCTTCTTCTCCGAGATGACCTCGCCGTAATGGCGGCAAATGTAGTTGGCAATGCGAATGGCAATGACGCAGTTGGAAATGGAGGTTTTGGGCAATTGTAAGGGGATCTATCTTATTTCATCTGGTGCAATGCAGTCAACTAATGGTAAACACACCATTCACACCACACCTGGACATGCTGGACATGCTGCTTCTGCTGTCTCAACAATGGATGGAGGTCCTCAATGCCAAACAGGAAATTAGAGCTGTCTCCCTCGACATATCACGTGCCTTCGACACGGTCTGGCACCCCGCTTTGCTCACCAAACTCTCCTCCTTTGGTATCCATGGAAATCTCCACGCATGGCTGGCGGACTTCCTCTCTAGTCGTCGTCAACGTGTGGCCCTGAATGGGTTTCTCTCATCTCCTCTTCCTGTTCAGGCTGGAGTTCCCCAAGGCAGTGTTCTGGGCCCCGTGCTTTTTCTGGTCTTCATCAATGATCTCTCTGACTCTCTCGAAAATCCTCTCTATCACTTTGCTGATGACTCCACTCTCTGCCGCTCCATTCCTCTTCCCTCAGATCGGCAGTCTGCTGCCTCCTCACTCTCTGAAGACCTGGACAAAATCACAGACTGGTCAAACAAGTGGAACATGTCTTTCAATCCTGACAAATCTCACACTCTTACTATGTCTCTCCGAAAAGATCGACTGGACAACCCTCCCATCTACTTTCTCAACAATCCTCTCCAAGAAGTTCTGTCGCTCAAGATTTTGGGTCTCACTATCTGCCATGATCTTTCTTGGGAAAACCACATTTCCAAGCTGGCCTCCAAAGCCAGTCGCCGACTGGGCATCCTCCGTCGTGCGAAGTCCTTCCTCGGCACACCTGAGCTCCTCACCACATACAAGGCTTTCATCCGCAGCTCAATGGAATACTGTTCTCCCCTATGGGCCGGTGCTCCTGCCTCACACCTAGCTCGGCTTCACGCTGTTGAAACCAAAGCTTTCAGAATTATTGGAATCTCCCGCGATGAAGCTATCTCTGAGGGCCTTTCACTCACTCACCGCAGGCAGGTAGGTGGTCTTTCTGTCTTCTACCGACTCCTCTCCGGCCTTGCACCCCCAGCTCTCTCTGTGCTCTGTCCCCCAAATATTCCTACAGGTCGCACAAGATCTGCCAGCAACCCTCTGATGGTTAAACTGCCGAAATCTCGGCTCTCCGCTCACCTTCACTCTTTCATTCCTCTTTTCTCCCGCCTCTGGAACAAACTCCCTCACTCCCTTCAATCCCACTCCTCCCTCCAGGTCTTTAAAACAGCTGTTCACCACCATCTCTTATCTTCCCCCATCCAAAACCTTGATCTTTTCTACCCCCGCTAATTCACCCCAGATCCACCTTGTTTGAAATTCCAACTTCTTTCCTGGAAGTCCTGGCCGTGTCCATATGTTTTATACCTCTCCCACTGCCCCCTTCCCACGCCCCCCCCCCCCCAAAGCCCTCGCCCTCTCTCAGATCTCTCGATGTCTCCATGTCTCTCGGTCCCTGCTCTCAAATGTTGTGTTTGTGTCCTTCCCCCTCTCTCCCCATCTTGTCTACCGCTCCCTATGTTATATGTTTTATGTGTCGGTTTGTCTTTCTGTGTGATTAATGTTCGCTCTTTCACGAGCCTCGATATTGTATACAAAAAAAAAAAAAAAACAAAAAAAAAAAAACAAAAAAAAAAAAAACAAAAAAAAAAAAAAAAAACAGAGCCTTATACTAACATAGAATAAGAAATAACTATGGAGAGGTTCTATGGTGGCCTACATGCTTGTATATGGATTAGCTATGGTGCACTCATTTCAATTAACAGCCAATTAAAAGGGGAAATGTTCACAGGAAATTTAATACTAAATTTACAAAGTGAAGGTTGTAAAAACCGTAACAATATATATATATATATATATATATATATATATATATATATATAGATATATATATATATATATATATATATACGTATATATAAGTATATATATATACATATATATATACATATACATATATATATATATGCACAATATATATATTCCCTTTCCCTTTCCCAATTCCCTTATTGTGCATATATATATATGTATATGTATATATTTATTTATATATATATATATATATATATATATATATATATATATATATATATATATATATATATATATGTATATATATATATATATATATGTATATATATATATATATATATATATATATATATATATATGTATATATATATATATATATATATGTATATATATATATATATATATATATATATATATATATATATATATATATATATATATATATATATTGTTGCGAATATGGAATTTGGCCTCCATATCCGCTTGTAAATATTCCCCTATTTTCTCCGATACTCCCCAACTCTCCCTTACCCCATTCCCTAGTCCCATTGTCTGTAAACAACACCCATTAGAGCCGATCTTCCCCTTCATCCCCCCATTAAATGTCGTGCCCAGGTCCCCCGCACCACACGTAGACAATTATAGGACATCTTGCTAGTTATTCTTAATCTATGTCAGTTAAGGACTTGTTTCCATTAATTATGACTCTTCGTTGCACCAGAATGTGATTATATGGCACCTGTTAGGAAGTTTAGGACCTCCCCATACCTCTCCGCATCTCTTCCCCATGAAGAAGCGCCAACTACAACAACAACAACAAAAGAGGGGGGCGGCGCGGTGACGGCATGGGGAGTGGGCGTCCTCCTTCCGGCTCGGTTAGCCACCATTGACCACGCGCTCCACGGGGTTACCACGAAGGGGCTCCCTGTCGGCCCCTCGTCAAGGGCGGAGCCGGTAACCCCCGCACCCAATGAGAAGCCATGGGCCGATGCCATCTGGGGCGGCGCTAACGAGCCGAGGGCGTGTCACTCCCCGCCGGATATATACGCGGCCCCGCGCCGGACGTGACGAGAGATGCGCCCCGAGCTTGGAAGGAAAAGACGCCACCCTCCCGAGCGCTGAGCGACCTCCCCAGCTTGAGACCAAAGTCGCGACCCACAAGCGCTGTGATACCTTCACGCATCTCTGGACACCACCGTACGTGATTCTGTCCCTGAGCCAGGTGCACCTGAGCCATCGCGACCTGCCTCCCCTTTTCATCAACCCCCGTGTGAGTCAGCATTTTGTCCCGTGTGTCTGTCGTCTGTCCGGGGATAATATAAGAGTGTGTCTAAGTGCCTGTCTTCCTGTAATATACCTCTAGCCCCTGTAATCTAACCTTTTTCCGTACGAATATACTTGAGAATCGAAACCCTGGTGTCGTATTGTGTCATTATAACCCAGCCGGGTGTCTTCTCTTTCCTATTGAGCCAGCGCAGCGCGATTAGTCAACATTCGGGCACAATCGGGTAACTTGTACGGATACGGCGGCCATCCCGCTCGGCCCACCATACCATCAAAGTCGTATCTGTAACAATTGGTGTCAGGAGTGGGATTCGAGGCCCGACCAAATTTTGAAGAAAAAAAAAAAAAAAACGAATAGAGGAAAAAAAAAATTTGGTCAAAATTTGGAGCGGCCGAAATTTGTTTTGTTTTACGAAACTCGAATTTTGCAAGTCGCGCTATGGCGGATCAAGACGGCTGGGGTCCGGTAGGGGAGAGTGAGGTAGGGTCGATCCAGGACCAAAATGAGGGACAGGAGGAGAGCGAAGCAGTGAGGGCGGCAGGTTCGCAAAATAGCGCCGTCACGCACGAAGAAGCGGGCGCGCAAAATGGCGCCTCGCTGATCACCGCGCCAGCGACCGTGGCAGCGCCCCCGATGGATTGGGGCCTTTTTTTCATACAAATGAAGGCCCTTATGGCCCAGAATAGCGAGAAAATGAGGGAGGAAACGAGGGCTAATAATGAGCGATTGGGTGAGCGGTTGGGAAACCGGATGGATGCTCAGGGTGAGCGATTGGAGGGCCAAATGGGGGTAATGAGGGACGAAGCGAGGGGTACCAGTGAGAAGTTAGACAATAATTTTGAGGAGTTAGACAAGAAAATTGAGAAGTTAGACAATAATTTTGAGGAGTTAGACAACGGGATAAAAGAAGTAAAGAATGGGTTAACGGGGGTAGAAAACAGAATGGCCGCTCAAGAGAATCAAATGGAAGGGATGCAAAAAGGGTTAGAGGGGTTAGAAAATAGTATGGAAGGCAAATTGAGGGACATGAGGGACCAAGCGGAAAGGGAAGTTAAACAAATGGAGCAGCAGATAGAGGGGGTCAGAATGGGGGTAGAAACCAAACTGGATGCTCACAGGGAGGAAATGGAGCAGATGAGGGTGGCATCTGGGCAGGAGATGCAAGTGATGGGAGAGGAGATCAGAAGAGGAGTGAGTGAGGAGGTCGGAGGAGTGCGCGAGGAGGTGAGGCACTGTAAGGAGCGCATGGAGAAAGAGGTGAGAAAGGGGACTGTAAAGTTACAAGGGGGCATAGAGGACCTGACGCAGGAGGTGGAACAGCTGACGGAGGGACAAAAAGAACTAGTGGAGCAGGTTCAAAGGAACACTGCGGTATTAGGAGGTTTAAAGGCGACACAGAAAGAACTAAAAGATGACTTGGTAGCGACGAAGAGGGAATGTCAGATAGTACGTGAGGGACTGACAACGAGGTTGGACGAGGTGATAGAGGTAATGGAGACGAAGGACCGGCAGGTGAGGACGCACATGGAAACGGTCAAGGTAGCCTTAGAGGACGAGCTTGAGGAGACGTACCGGGGAATAAAAGAGGTGAGGCACAAATTAGAAGAAGTGGAAGAAGGGGTGAGCGAAATTAAGAAGCGACGGAGAGGGGATAACAAAGAGATAAAAGAGGAGATAAAAGAATTGGTCCAAAGTCTGTGTTTGGATCGTGATGATGTGCTCATTAACCGGATGAGGGATTCGCAGGTGATGGAGGAGAAGCGAAGAGGAAGAGGACCCGGTGTAAGTGGTGACCAATATGGTCGTGCGTATGATGCGCCAGGGGATTTAAGAGGCTTGGGGGTCGAGATGGACCCGGGTGTTCGTGAGAGGCCACTGGTGAAGTGTGCGACAGGTCTGGTGTGCGAAAGAGGAGGTGTGCGAGAAAGTCCGACTCTGGGGTGTGTGAGGAAAAAGTGTGTGCCAAGGATTGAGTGTGCTGGCGAGAGTGAGTCGGTCGTAGCGCGTGTGCGAGGGAGCACGTGGAAGCGCGGGGTGGTGAGTGTTACAGAGGGTGTGACGGGAGAGTGTGCGCAAGAGTGTGCGCAAGAAAGGTGTGTGACGGACAGGTGCATGAGGAAAGAGTGCGCTGTCAGAAGTAAGGAAGAGTGTCCACCTGTGGTGAGTGTTACAGAGGGTGTAACGGGAGAGTGTGCGCGAGAAAGGTGTGTGACGGACAGGTGCATGAGGAAAGAGTGCGCTGTCAAGAGTAAGGGTGAGTGCGCTGTCAGGAATGGAGGTGAAAGTAGTGAGAGTGACATGGAGCGTGAGTTAGTTGTGACAGGTGAGCGAGGATGTACACCTGGGATGGAAGGATGCACACCTGGAATGGTAGAGCGTGAGTGGGAATGCACGCTGGAGTTGGTGGTGAGGCACGTGGTTGGGTGTGCGAATGAGGGCACACCTGTGATTGTCACAGAGGAGGTGACCGAGGAGGGGGCGCGAAGCGGTGTATTGGTGAGGTGTGCGACCAACGAATGTGTGCCAAAGTGTTCGGTGGTCAGGTGTGTGACCAAGGCTGTGAGTGGAATGGGTGTACCTGGGTGCGTAAGGAAAGGTAGCATGGGCACGGCTGGATGTGTGAGCAAGGAACGGGCTGCGGGGTGTAAGCGTCCAGGTGAAGCATCGACGTTAGATGGGGTAGAGTTGAGAACGACTTATAGCCGAATCGGGCCCTCGGTGCGTGCTGGGCCTCGCTTTGAACGGCCGCGTCCGTGCTCCACTAGGGGGAGCGGGCAGCCCGATAGGAAGGGTCGTTATGGCGACCACGTCTTGTTGAGACGTGCCGGCAGGTCGAGATCGGGACATTGGATGGCTCCGCGCCGAGGTGATGCGTGGGATCTCGGCCCGGGTAAGCCCCCGTCCCTGCACCGAGTGCCGGACGCATTCAGCCGCTGGCACAAAACAACCAGCATCCATTGCTTGGCTTTACGAAGCCGGGCTTTGGACAGGGATTGGCGCACCGAGAGGTATTAGTGAGTCGACTGGGTGATGAGGTTAGTGTTTTGGACCCAAAATTAGAGAAAAACAAAATTTGATGATTGGCAAAGGATTGGCAGTAGTGATTGGCAGATGATGGGCAGTGATTGGCCAAATTTTTGATTTGTTGAAATTTGATGTGCAAAATTGGTAGTGAGAGACCCCCGATGTGGTGGGATGGCAAATCCACCATCCCTCACAGGTGGGGGGCAAAGGAGCAATAGCTTATGGGGTGTATGGCAGTGAAAACTAGCCCGGGTGGGTTAGGATATGGTGTGTAGGGATCTAGCGAAGATGACATTAGGTAACGTTAAGGTTAGTTAGTGACTGATACCTGTAGTGGGGACGCAGGTAGTTTAGAGTGGATGATAATGACGAGGGAGCGCAATAGTTTAAAGGGACGACTGGGAAGCGCAAGTTTCAGAAGGGAGTAGTTAGCTGAGATGATGCCGTGTGTGTGAGAATTGAACAGGTGTGATTGCACAGGTGTGCAACTGGACAGGTGTGTGGAGCAGTGTATGAGTAGTGAGTGTGTGGATCAGCGCGAATGCGCTTGGGGAGAGAAGGGTGCAGGTGGCACCAAGTGTGAGAGCACAGGTGTGCAAGTACAGGTGTGTGGAGAGAGTTGGAGTAAGTGGTACGGAGTGGTGTGCATGGTGCGAAGGTGTGGATGGGGGAAGAGTGGACCCCTTTCACGAGTACCCGGGGCGGGTAGTGTAAGTGTTAGGTAGAGGGTACAGGTAAATTGTGGTTGGATATTGGCATTTGTGGTGCGGTTGCAGAATGGTGTTGTGGATGGGTGCATTAGTGTTGTGGAAATGGCTGGGCGTGTAGCCTGTTAGTGTGTGTAGTTGGTTGGGCACTCCACCACTGTGAGGATGTCGGCCAGGTGAGGCCGCAGGTGGGCTCTGGGAGCCGGTAGTTGTGAGTGGGTGCCTGAGGATCCCGGGTGTGGATCGGGCAGCCCAGTGCCAGAGAGGGCACGGAGTGGGAGAGAGCCAGAGGGCCTTCCCCTGGTAGTTAGGTTAGGGTAAGGAGCAGGTAAGCTCGGAGGCAACTGCAGTGGTGGAGGTGTGCAGGTGGGTAGACCCACTGGGAGAGGTACACGTCGCAGCCCAGAAATTGTACGAGGGCACCGGGAGATGAATCGGGGGAGTGAGACCCCAAATTGAAGAGCACCACAGTTTGGCCAATGGGAATTGGTTTTTAGAACCCATAGTGTAAGAGGGCCAATGGTTTGGCGCGAGAAAGCCCCCGGGTAGTGTAAAGTTGTTAAAGTCATTTAGGAGATAGTTAGGATTGATGAACCTGTCGCACCATACGCAGCCACTTACCTGTGGTGATGATGATGACTCCACACCTGTGTTTTCTTTGTTTGTTGCAGGAAATGAGATTGCTGTGAGGATTTGTGAGACGCATCACGACGTGGATGAGACATTGGGGTGATTCCATCTCTCCCTCCCTAGGAGGGACTGATGATGAATTGGTGATGGCAAATTTTGATGTTCAGTTGGAGATGGCAAATTTTGATGAGAGTTGAAAATGGCAAATTTGATTGGTTAGGAGGGAGAGAAGACGAATTTGGTATATGGGAGGAACGGGGAAGACAGTAGGGATGTTTGTTGATTTGTAAAGTAGATGTTTATGAGTAGTGTTGTGTTGTGTGGATGCAGTAAGGGGTAAGGGAGGGGCCATGTAGGTTACCTGGTGGGGGGGGGGGCGTACGATAGGAACGTACCTGTCTCACCTGGTTCCCATGTGCCCCCAGTGTGCATTACCTTATATTGCGTGCACTTTTGCGCCCTTACCACCTTACTCACTTGTCTGCTTCTTTTGTCTCCCACCTCCGAGGATCTGGCTTTGGGGTAGAGAGAGAGGAGAGAGAGGTGCTGGCTGCGCAGTTGTGGGCCTGCACTTTCGCTGTTCGCTGCCTGGATCGGTACACCATATGGACCGCAATGTTTGTGGCCACCCACAATGGACCGCAGTTCGTTTGCGGCCAAGCACCACCCGGGGATGGACCTATGGATCAACGTGGCACCTATGCCATACAGGTGAACCACTAATAGTTAACACCACCAAGTGCACCACAAGAAGAGCAAGAGACACCTGCAGGGTTAGGGGTTGTTGAAGTTATTTTTATTCCAATGAACAATGGTGACTGCACCGATTGGTGGTGGGGTGGTGCTGTTGATGCTCAGGAAAGGGTGCTCTGCACGTTATTAAAGGCCGTCGGCCACAGAGCACTCGTGGGTTGGTGTATCGATGTTGGCAAGCGCGCTCTCTCTATGCATAACATCTGCATGTGTTCCTCCAAAAACAGGTCCTGGATCGTAGTGTAAATAGCAGCGTAGTCTTGTAAATAATGCTCCCTACCGGCTGTATGTTTAGTTTGAGAATTCTTTCCGGATTCGGTTATCCTGTGGGTGTGTTTCTGTGAGGAGAAGGGTGCAACGTCGCAGGGGGACATATTTACTCATTTGTGAATATCAGTAAAACTGTCGCACTCAGGGTAGAGTTAATAGTAGAGGGAACTACATTGCGTGCCACACTAAAGTAGGTAAAAATTTATCGGGTCGGGACGCCCCGAGGGTAGAGAAGGGTGCAATGTTGCGAATATGGAATTTGGCCTCCATATCCGCTTGTAAATATTCCCCTATTTTCTCCGATACTCCCCAACTCTCCCTTACCCCATTCCCTAGTCCCATTGTCTGTAAACAACACCCATTAGAGCCGATCTTCCCCTTCATCCCCCCATTAAATGTCGTGCCCAGGTCCCCCGCACCACACGTAGACAATTATAGGACATCTTGCTAGTTATTCTTAATCTATGTCAGTTAAGGACTTGTTTCCATTAATTATGACTCTTCGTTGCACCAGAATGTGATTATATGGCACCTGTTAGGAAGTTTAGGACCTCCCCATACCTCTCCGCATCTCTTCCCCATGAAGAAGCGCCAACTACAACAACAACAACAAAAGAGGGGGGCGGCGCGGTGACGGCATGGGGAGTGGGCGTCCTCCTTCCGGCTCGGTTAGCCACCATTGACCACGCGCTCCACGGGGTTACCACGAAGGGGCTCCCTGTCGGCCCCTCGTCAAGGGCGGAGCCGGTAACCCCCGCACCCAATGAGAAGCCATGGGCCGATGCCATCTGGGGCGGCGCTAACGAGCCGAGGGCGTGTCACTCCCCGCCGGATATATACGCGGCCCCGCGCCGGACGTGACGAGAGATGCGCCCCGAGCTTGGAAGGAAAAGACGCCACCCTCCCGAGCGCTGAGCGACCTCCCCAGCTTGAGACCAAAGTCGCGACCCACAAGCGCTGTGATACCTTCACGCATCTCTGGACACCACCGTACGTGATTCTGTCCCTGAGCCAGGTGCACCTGAGCCATCGCGACCTGCCTCCCCTTTTCATCAACCCCCGTGTGAGTCAGCATTTTGTCCCGTGTGTCTGTCGTCTGTCCGGGGATAATATAAGAGTGTGTCTAAGTGCCTGTCTTCCTGTAATATACCTCTAGCCCCTGTAATCTAACCTTTTTCCGTACGAATATACTTGAGAATCGAAACCCTGGTGTCGTATTGTGTCATTATAACCCAGCCGGGTGTCTTCTCTTTCCTATTGAGCCAGCGCAGCGCGATTAGTCAACATTCGGGCACAATCGGGTAACTTGTACGGATACGGCGGCCATCCCGCTCGGCCCCACCATACCATCAAAGTCGTATCTGTAACAATATATTGTTACGGTTTTTACAACCTTCACTTTGTAAATTTAGTATTAAATTTCCTGTAAACATTTCCCCTTTTAATTGGCTGTTAATTGAAATGAGTGCACCATAGTGCATATATATATATATGCATATATATATATTTGCATATATATATATATATGTATATGTATATATATATATGTATATATATATATTTATATATATATATATATAAATATATATATATACATATATATATACATATACATATATATATATATATGCACAATATCAATATCAATATATATATATATATACAGTATATCTATATATATATAAAACACAGTTTGTGTGTGTGTGTGTGTGTGTGTGTGTGTGTGTGTGTGTGTGTGTGTGTGTGTGTGTGTGTAATGTTACTAGTAGACTCCTAAACGGAGAGGCTCACGTACTTGATATTTGGCACAGACATGGCCATTGAGCCTGGGACGAATATGGCCGACCTAAAAATTGATTTCATGATATTTTTAAACCATATTTTTTTACCTCAGCGCATTTCAGCGAGGACTTTATGCACGGAATCTGACCGGTCGCAGAGCAGCGCGCTGATTCGCTCAGAGCGATCACGTGATGTTCCTTGCCGCCATTAACTCAGTTACGTGTTCGCACGTATTTCAGAGCGAAAAGCAATTGCCTTTTTTCACATTTGAGCGAGGAACATTGCCATTCACACCACAGAGGTTTTTTTCCCTTTCATCTTTAGATCCATATTTTTTGCCATAACGTAGCGCATTATGGCTCTCTTGAGCTCGAGTTAGCCAATCACCTGGGAGCATGAGGCCACGTTGGCCACGCCCACGACACGACGCAGAGTAGCAACCGTGCGTTTGCGTCGTTTCTTACCACGTGTAAACGTGGTATTTTGTCTACGAGTATTTTGAATTTGGTATTTTGAATTTGTTTACGAGTGAGTGACTGGAAGACTGACTGTGATAAAGGCAATGGCACCGAAGAAAAGAAATTTGTCACGTTCAACCTCCCGAGCAAGGAAAATCGCTGATCGGAGACTCCATGAAGCCGCTGAAGGTACTTTTCACCATCGACAAGCCAATCAAGAACGTGTCTCTAGATTCAGACAGCGAGAGACAGAAGATGAGACAGAGGCACGTCTAAACGCCAATCAACAATGTCTGGTGCGGGCCAGACAGCGAGAGACAGAAGATGAGACAGAGGCACGTCTAAACGCCAATCAACAATGTCTGGTGCGGGCCAGACAGCGAGAGACAGAAGATGAGACAGAGGCACGTTCTGAACGCTAATCAACAACGTGTGGCGAGGGCCAGACAGCGAGAGACAGAAGATGAGACAGAGGCACGTTCTAAACGCCAATCAACAAAGTGTAGCGAGGGCCAGACAGCAGGAGACAGAAGAACAGCGCCAAAAACGACCTCAACAATTGGCAACCATCAGGCAGACGGCAGCTGGCCATTGCATGGGAGAAGGCTGCATTCAGTTACAATCCGAACACTGACGACTCCTCAAACATTGATATTGGCTCCAAGTCGTTCACCTGTCAGTTTTGCCATGCCTTGAAATGGAAGGGAGAAACACCAGGAATGTGTTGCAGGGGAGGCAATGTCCTTTTGCCTTCTCTCCAATCTCCACTGGAACCTTTGAAAGAACTACTTCAAGCAACTACGACTCAATCCAGACACTTCCTGAAGGAAATCCGTAATTACAACTCTTCGTTCCAAATAACTTCGTTTGGAGCAGATCGCGTCGTCACTGAGCAAGGATTCATGCCTACATTCAAGGTGCAAGGCCAGGTATACCACCTCATTGGCTCTATCCACCCTCAACCAGGTGAGCAACCAAAATTTTTACAAATCTATTTTATGGGTGACCACCGAGAAGAAGCTGCCCGACCCCCCTCCTGCTAGTATATATATATATCAATATATATCAATATATCAATATGTATATATATATATATATATATATATATATATATATATATATATATATATATATATATATATATATATATATATATATACATACATACATACATACATATATATATATATATATATATATATATATATATATATATATATATATACATATATGTATATATATATAATATATATATATATATATATATATATATATATATATATATATATATATATATATATATATATATATATATATATATATATATATATATATATATATATACAGACTTGGCATTTAATATGGAATTTTTTTTTTTCTTGAGTTGGGTTTACTTTCTTAACTCAGTATATCAATCTGGTGAGTTTCTTTTACACTTTGGCGATTTATTTGTTAAAAGAACCATGTCACTGATTGTCTGTCGCAGCAAGAAGTCAACAACAGGATTAGATCACAAGTGGCGTGGCAAAATGTATGGACAGGTGCATTTGATGATTGGCTTCACAGTCGGGTATACAAGGGTTGTTGCGTTCTGAATTAGTGGAAAACAACTGCTGCACGTCTCCAAAAGTTATTGCCGCTTCCTCTGGAGATGGTCCGTCAACTCGACAATGCTGTTTGTCATTGAGTGGTGGCTTTACGAAATTACGGCATGAAACAGCGTGCTATTGCTCGGCAGTATGGCATCACTCAAGGTCAGGTGTCAAAGATCCTGAAACGAAATGCTCAGAGGGGTGTCCCTACTCCAATACCGAGGCCAGGACGTCCCCGCAGAACCACAAGGATGGATGATCGCCAGCTGCACCGGTTAGTCCGCAATGGCCGTACCAATTCAGCTAATCGGCTTAGGGCTGAGTGGCAGCAACTGACAAATGTGCCTCTATCCAGAAGGCTAGTCAACCAACGACTGGTTCAAGCAGGCTATTGTGCCAGGTGTCCCCTGAGAAAGCCACGCCTGACCAGACAACACCGCGAGCACCGATTGCAGTGGGCCAGAGAGCACCGTCAATGGCAGCCAGGACACTGGAATCACGTGATCTTCAGTGATGAGTCTTGATTTCTGGTCTATCGTCAAGATGGCCACGTCCGAGTGCGCAGACAAGTGCATGAAGCCTACAACAAAGATTGTATAGTGCCAAGAGCAAGCTGGAGGTGGTGGGGTGACCGTTTGGGCTGCTTTTCATGCAGGGGGCAAAACTGACCTGGTTGTTCTGAATGGAAACCTGAACCAGTTCAAGTACAGGGCCATTCTGGAAGAAACATTGCTTCCATTTGCTCGTGCAGCCTTTCGAGGAAACTTTGTCTTCCAAGATGACAATGCACGGCCTCATCGTGCTCGCATGATCCAACACTTTCTTGCTGACCGTGGTGTCGAGCATATGGAGTGGCCTGCCATGTCCCCGGATATGAATCCGATGGAGAACTTGTGGGCAGAATTAACATGTCAAATCGACCACTTGGACCAGCAGCCGACCTCTGTGTGTGAATTGCAGCAGGCTATTGTCACTGCATGGCAAGTGATTCCTGTCCAAACCTTGGCAAATCTAGTGAACAGCATGCCTCAACGTGTACGTGCTCTCCTGAATGCTCGTGGGGGTTACACGAAGTACTGAACTGTAATTTTACTGTCCGTAATCCCAGTCGTAATTTAACTTTTGTTTTTGTTAAAAAAAAATTTCGCTAATGTGCAAAATAAAGAGATACTTCTGGAAAACGTACAGAAGTTTAACACAATACTGTCCATGAATTGAGTTCGCTATCAGTTTCCATCACTTTCAAGGATCAATTTATTTGTTTCGAAATGTCAAATGTGGTTTTTGTTTCTTGTAAAGGTCACATTAACAAAATCTAGAATAATTTCAACATAATTCCAATGAACTTTTGGTTCTAAGACATCTTGAAAAGTAAGTTCACCCCCACAAAAAAAATATTCCATATTAAATGCCAAGTCTGTATATATATATATATATATATATATATATATATATATATATATATATATATATTGATATATATATATATATTGATATATATATATTGATATATATATATATATATATATATATTGATATATATATATTGATATATATATATTGATATATTGATATTGATATATATATATTGATATATATATATTGATATATATATATATTGATATATATACATATATTGATATATATATATATATATATATATATTGATATATATATATATATATATTGATATATATATATATTGATATATATATATATTGATATATATATACAGTATATTGATATATATATATTGATATATATATATATATATTGATATATATATATATATATTGATATATATACATATATTGATATATATATATATATATTGTTACGGATCTCAGAGACGGCACTCTCCTTAGCAAGGGGGGGTTAATCCCCTTGGCCTGTTAAGCTGGCCGTCTCTCGTCCTGGTACTTATAACGCTCCTTTGCGGGGTGAGATTGGTCAGGGTTATTGGTCGAGGTGTTCTCCCGAATACCTTTACCAACCCCTGCGCAAAGCAGGGAGACGAGTACCGCTCGAACCACGGACAAGATGGTATTTGCCGAGCGGTTTAGCAATCCGCGATTCGAGCCGTTAGCAATTGACTAACCCGATTCTGCGCGTTGGCCGAATCGTGCCACAGGTACTCAATGGGAAGAAGGGACTAAAGCGATCGGGGGAGAATGAAACCAAAAGGGTAAGAAATAACAGACATTTATTAATTATGTACAAAACCAAAACCAAAGAAGAAACGAAAGCAATATACAGAAGAAGAAGAGGAAGAAGATACACAGGGCAGCCTTAAACAGTCTTAATTATCAACGCCCAGGACAGAACACACGGACTTACACGAAAGGGGAATAGCAGGCAGGAATGACTGGAAGAGGGAGAAGGTCCAGGAGGGACAGCAGGGCTGGAAGGTTCGGGCAGCGGCACAGCATTGAGGTCCGCTCCAGGTCCACGCTCCGGGCTGTAAGTGAACAGCCAGCGGCAGCTTCTGGTCTCGTATCTCACACGGTCGGACAATGCGAATGAAGCGTGGGATTGTCGCCATCAAACGGACCCACTCTCCTCCTTACAATGCTCCGTATCCTCGTCGGGTACCTCACTCATCTGCCGGATCACGTCTTCTCCCTCAACTCCCTCTGTACCTTCTCACCCGACTCTCTGAAGCAGTCCCTTGCAGCCGCTTTTATTGTCCGTGTCGGAATCAAGCCGCCGGCTCCGATGACACGCCTTCCGGTTGGCTCACCTCGGTGCTGGTTGGCCGGGAAGAGCTCGCTGGCTCCACCTCTGATGACGAGTCGACGTGCCACACCTTGTTATTGTGGCCCCACCCCCTTCTTCCTTGGCTTGACCGCATGGCTTATGGCGGCATGGTGCCAGTAAAACAGCCCAATGCAACGGCGGCGAACGCTGCTGGCAAACGAAGTACCGCAATTTGGAGAGGGAGAGCGCAAAATGTATGGAATGGGGCCTATCTTATTTGATTAATGCAACGCAGATTCAACTATTGGGAACAAATTTTTAACTGAAACACATAATAATGAAATAACTACGGAGATGTCCTATGGTTCGCTACGTGTTGTACATGGACTAACTAGGGTGCGATCTTTAACAAAGCCAATTGATGGGGATATTTACAGGGGATCATTTATAAGGGAAACATTTACTAAAATTTACTAGTGAATGTTCTAAAAATTGTAACACAGCACCCGTCTTTTCCTCTAGGGCCGTCCCGGCCCGAAATAACTTTACTTAATGTGACACTCAGGTGTAGTAGCCCCAAAGGTGGGCGGTCCGCTTCGAAAGTCCGCTTATCCGCTTATCCGCTGCAGCGGACTAACGTTTTCGAAGCGGATAAGCGAATCAGAACAACCCCCGGAAACCGAAGCGGATAAGCGTAAGCGGACTACCGAAAAATTAAAGCGCATCGCGATTCGCCAAATCAGCTGTTAGCCTGAGCCGTTACTCTAGAATTGTGAATATTTATTTAAGTGAATAATAAGTGAAACCCTAACAACTCGGCTCTTGCGACATAACGCATTGTATCATAACGTTATGTTCACGTCATGGTTTACGACATGGTTGTAACATAACGCATTACATCATGACGTTATGTTCACGTCATGGTTTACGGCATGTTCACGACACCATGACGAATAAACGGCAGTCCGTTGGCCCGCCATCTTGTTGACTTGTTTGTGTCTGAATAACCAAACGTTACAGCTCTCGCCCAATCTCTTCCCGCTCGAGTTCCGTGATGCTTGGGTAACTCTATTTCTCAGGCATAACACGCCGCTCCCGAGCTCTGCCTCGGTCGAGCGCGTGTTCAGCTACGGGTCGGACATCCTCAGGCCTAAGAGGTCGGCCCTGGCTGCACCGAACTTCGAGGCCCTCGTCTTCATGAAGGGCAACCTCCAAATCCTCAAGAAGGCCCACGAGGTGGAGGTGGAGGAGGAAGACGAGGACTAGTCAACAGACTGCTAGTCTGTTGACTAGTAGACTCTCTTGTCAAAGAAAGGATGGGCAAATTGATTTTTCTTTAATGTTACTTGCATATATTAAAATTATATTTAAATTAACTGTAGAGTAGAGTAGAGTCGAGTGGAAAACTTTATTTCAATAAATTTTGAATAAATTTTATTTAAATAAAAATGTATATTTTTGATCTTAAAAGCTTTGTTTGTCTTTGTAGTAGTTAGAAATGGCTATTTAGGCTTAAAAAGCATTAAATTCCCTTTAGAAACGTCAAAAATCGCTTTAAAAACGTCGAAGCGCTTTAAAAAAATCGAATCGAAGCGGATAAGCGGATAAGCGGTAAGCGGACTAAGATTTTCGGCCGCTGAAGCGGATAAGCGAATCGGACTACATGGGCTGGCGGAGCGGATAAGCGGTAAGCGGACTTAAAATTTTCCGAATCGCGCCCACCTATGAGTAGCCCTCTACTGTTAACCTTACCCTTGAGTGCGTCAGTTTTAAAACAAATTCGTATGTCCCACCTGCTACGTTGCATCCTACCTAACAGACTCACCCCCACAGAATAATCGAATTCCGGAATGGTCTTCAAACTATACATATGCGGTGGGGAGCATTATTTACAAAACACTAATTGGTATTTACACTGCAAACCCAGGACCTGTCATTTTGGGAGACAAAAATAATCTTTTGAAAAGAGGAAGGAGCATGCACTGCACTGCACTGATACACCATACTCAAATGCCCGGGGATGCACAATTGATATCGCAGTGCACCCCCGAGCACAAGAGCATCACAAAGCACCAATCAGCACCAATAAGCACCAAAGCACCATCCAGTGCTCATTTCACACATTTCAATAAAAAAACACAAACTGTTGACCTCGTTGTCAGCTCCTGCTTCCCCTGCTCTGCTGGTCCGATGTTTCTTGCTGTTATTCTTGGTCTTGTGGCTTGCTGCCTATTTGAAAATAATAAAAAGGCACACAATGCGTCCATTTTTATTTAGGGCCAACAGGGGCCAACTAAGGGTGGTCCACCAGTATGGCAAAGGGGGCCACCTCTCTGTGGTCCGCAAGCAAGCTTTGCTCTGGCCGTCATGGCCGGTCCCATCAGAGGGGTCAAGCCCCAACACGTGGGGTCCATAAGGGTGTGGTGCTTGGCCACAAAAACGTGTGGTCCATAAAGTGGTGCTTGGCCACAAGTCGTGCAGTCCATAAGGTGGTGTACTGGCCCAGGCAGGCTGTGCAGCAGCGGCTCAGGCACACAAGTGCGGCCACCTGCGCACTCCCCCCCGGACCCAAAATGAACAAGCCGTGAGTGGGGAAGGAAAGGACGCAGCAAGCATCGGGGCAAGGTCGCAAAGGCACACATTAATACCAGGCAATGCAGAGGTGAGGTGCGCATGGGAGCGAGCAGTGAAAGCTCATCCCTACCGTACATCACCCCCCTTGTCACCTACCCTACCCTTGCCCTTACCCCATATTTACAAAACTCTACACATTTACAAATTCGTCGCTATCATCTCGTCTTCCCCATATCTCCCCTAATCCAAATTCGTCAACAATCCCTCTTTCTAAATTTGCCATCAACCCAATTTCTCATCAATTCCTCCTAAGGAGGGAGACATGGAACAACAACACAATGTCACCCCCACGTCATGAAGCGTCTCACCATTCCAAAACATTTGCAACAAAAACAAACAAACATGGTGTGGAGTCATGTCACCTTGGTGAGTGGATGTAGATGGTGCGAAGAGATTTACAATCCTAACTATCCTCTAAATGACTTTAACACTTTTACTCTACCCGGGGTCTTTCCCTGCCAAACCATTGGCCATCTTACACTATGTGGTTCTAAGAACCGAACTCCCATTGACCAAACTGTGGTGCTCATCAATTTGGGGTCTCACTCCCCCGATTCTTCACCCTGTGCCTTCGCACACTTTCCGGGCTGGGTCGTGTGGTGCTCCCAGCAGGGACGCTCAGCTACACACCTCCGCCACTGTAGTTGCCTCCGAGCTCACCTGCTCCTTAACCTAACCTACCTGGGGAAGGCCCTCTGACTCCCTTACCCCACTACCGCCCTCTCTGGCGTTGGGCTACCCGGGTCCGTCCTCCGGATCCTCGGGCCCCACTGAACAACTCTACTGGCTCACAGAGCCCACCTGCTGCCTCGCTTGGCCGACAGACTAACAGTGGCGGAGCGCCCATTTAACCATACACACACTAACAGGCCACACGCCCAGCCATTTCACTCCACTAATGCACCCATCCAAACACCATTCTACCACACGCACCACAGATGCCAATATCCACCACAATTTACCTATACCCTCTACCTACTCTTAACCTACCCTCCCCGGGTATTCGTGAAAGGGGTCCATCTTCCCCATCCACTCCTTTCGCACCAACCATTCCACTCCACATATTCCACACTACTCACTCCACATCATCCATTCCATACTCCATTCCATCGATTCCATACTCAATTCACTCCATGCTCCATTCACTCCAGACCATCTATTCCATTCACCCATTCTCCATTCACCTATGCTTTGCTCGCACACCTGTGCCCACACACCTGGTGTCACCTGTACACCTGGTGGCACGTGCGCTCGTCTTTCCTCCCAGGCTCATTCATTCAATACAACTCACAATCACAATTACTCAATCATACACTGCATCATCTAAGCTGACTACTCCCTTCTGAAACTCACGCCCCCCGTCTTCCCTTATACTAGGCACTCCCACGTCATTATAATCCTCTAATCTGCTACGTCCCCTCTACAGGTACAATGTCGCTACTTAACCCTACAGTTACCTATTGTCCTTTTTCTCTAAATTCCTATCAATTTATCCTAACCCTCCCAGGCTAGTTTGCACAGCCAAAACCCCATAAACTACTGCTCATGTGCCCGGGGATGGGAGGGATTGCAGAGATGCCATCCCTCCACATCGGGCATCTCCCATTATCAATTTTGCCCATCCAATTTTTGCCAATCAAATTTGCCAATCATCACTGCCAATCAGTTTTACCCATCAAATTTGCCAATCCAATTTGCCAATCCTATTCACTATTCCCAATTTCGAATCAAAACACTATCATCCTCACAGTCCGCTATATCTGAGCCTCTCGGTACGTCATGACATTTCCAAAGCTCGTCTTCGCAAAGCCGCGCAATGAATTCGGGTGGTTTGGTCGCCTGCAGGTTGGGTCCGTCCGGCATTCGGTTCAGGGGAGGAGGTTTGGTTGGGCCAAGGTTTAAAGCACCATCCCGGCGCGGGGCCTTTCGGTCTCCTGCCCGATGGCCCAGGCTTGCCCGGGTGGAATGCCGCCACCACAAGGGGGCGCCGCTCCGACCCTTCCTACCTCCCCTCGAACCGGACCGGTCACCTTGCCCGGCAAAGCGCGGACTCGACCATGCGGGGCGGGGCCTGGCCCGAATCGTGCACGACGCTCCGAAGAGGAGCGACGCATCACCGATCCCCGCCGGCTCCTGCAATACACAAAGCCCGGCACGGACCGGGAGCTCGCGTCGGCTATACGTCGGTCTGAACGCTATCCCGTTTAACGTCGATGCTCCCCGTACATGCTCACATCCACACGTGACCCCTTTCATACTCACAAAACCCGGCGTCTCAGCGCCTCTCATGCATTCCACACACTCCGTCCATTCCACCACCGCACTCCCTGTTACACACCACTCCTCTCGCGCACCTTCTTGCGCACACTCGTCATTCGCACACTTCCTTAACACACCTCCTCACGCACCGTCTTGCGCACTCTCCCTTGGTACGTACTCCGTACCACTCATGGGGGTGCACTCTTGCATCCAACCACTCACGCGCTCCGATGTGCCCTCCCGCACACGCGCCACAACCAACTCAAGTGTGCGTTCTCGCACACTCTCTCCATCCATCTCACTCTCCTGGTCGCACTCACTCCCACTTCCACACTCACTCCCACTTCCACACTCTGTATCGCATTCATCACTCACACACTCCGTTTCACACCATATTCCCCCGTTACGTCGCCCGTAACACTCACCACGGGTGTGCACTCTTCTGCACACCCAATCATCACCGTACACTCTCGCGCCAATTCTTGCGCACACTCTCCGGTTACATCCCCTGTAACACTCCCCATCACGCGCTCCGACGTGCCCTCCCACACACGCGCCAAAACCAGCTCACTCTCCGTGTCGCTCTCTCCACCACACTCTGTTGTGCATTCACTCCCGTACTCTGTCGTACATTCATTCTCACTCTCGACAGCACACTCTGTTATCATGCACTCCTCTGTTACACAACTTTCTCGCGCACCTTCTTGCGCACCCTCTCCCGGTACATACTCCGTACCACTCACCACGGGTGTGCACTCTTCTGCACACCCAATCATCACCGCACACTCTCGCGCCAACTCTTGCACACACTCTCCCGGTACGTACTCCGTACACTCGGTTTCGCACATACCCTCTGACATGCATTCGCTCTCGCACCCGGTATCACTCCCATACTCTGTCACACACTCACTCTCCGATGCACACTTTTTCCTCACAAGCGCGCCATTTCCACTCGCACAACTCACAAGGGACCCTCCACCAACGCCCGGGTGCCGTCGCGACCCCAAGCGCGCGAAAATTCTTTTTGCGCCAAACATCCTCCTGCAAAATCTCTCCGCACAATATACAGGCCGACTCACCTGGGCGCTTCTTCCTCTTCGCTCCAACACCTGCAAACTTTCATTGGGGTTATTAAGCACAGCATCGTGATGTGAGCACGGACTTTGCACATTTTCCATCTTTTCCTCCCGCTGTTGCTCTACCAAGTCCGTCTCTCCAATCCCAATTTCCACTATTTCTTTGCTTTTAATTGCTTTTTCCTCGATGGCCGCCTGTTCTAATAAAATAAAATTCTCTACTTCGGTGGTCGCCGGCTTCCCCATACCCCGGGTCGCGATTTCTACCCCGGTCCAGTTACCTGCGCCTTGCTCCAACTCGCTTTTCCAGCGCTTCTCACACCGCGCTACCTCATCGCGTACCCCCGCAACCTTTCCGCCCGATCTGCGGTCAATGTCCTTCTCTATTCTTTTCATCATGGCATTTATTTGCTCCTTAAATCCATCCGGGTTGTACCTTGCTTCGTGCCTCATTTTTCCCATGTCGATTCCCTGGTTAGCCATCATTGCATCCAATCCCTTACTGTCACCCTTCATAGATGCACTGAAATGCATCATAAAAAGGCCCCAGTCCATTGGCACTGCGGGCCCGGCTATCGCCGTCATGTACGGGAGGCCGCCATTTTGTGTGCCTGCAACCCCCGTTACCGCACCTTCTTTGCTTTCCTCCCGCATTACTCCCACTGCCTCCCTGGGGTCCTGGATCGACTGTACTCCCTTTTCTATCTCTGCCACCGGCATCCGACCGCCCTGATCATCCATGGCACGACTTTAATTTGGGATCTTAAATAAAATTTCGGCCGCTCAAAATTTTGACCAAATTTTAAAGATGTTTCAAAAATTTGGTTCGGGTCCAAATCCCACTCCTGACACCAATTGTTACGGATCTCAGAGACGGCAATCCCCTTAGCAAGGGGGGGTTAATCCCCTTGGCCTGTTAAGCTGGCCGTCTCTAGTCCTGGTACTTATAACACTCCTTTGCGGGGTGAGATTGGTCAGGGTTATTGGTCAAGGTGTTCTCCCGAATACCTTTACCAATCCCTCCGCAAAGCAGGGAGACAAGTACCGCTCGAACCACGGACAAGATGGTATTTGCCGAGTGGTTTAGCAATCTGCGATTCGAGCCGTTAGCAATTGACTAACCCGATTCTGCGCGTTGGCCGAATCGTGCACAGGTACTCAATGGGAAGAAGGGAGTAAAGCGATCGGGGGAGAATGAAACCAAAAGGGTAATAAATAACAGACATTTATTAATTATGTACAAAACCAAAACCAAAGAAGAAACGAAAGCAATATACAGAAGAAGAAGAAGAAGATACACAAGGCAGCCTTAAACAGTCTTAATTATCAACGCCCAGGACAGAACACATGGACTTACACGAAAGGGGAATAGCAGGCAGGAATGACTGGAAGAGGGAGAAGGTCCAGGTGGGACAGCAGGGCTGGAAGGTTCGGGCAGAGGCACAGCATTGAGGTCTGCTCCAGGTCCACGCTCCGGGCTGGAAGTGAACAGCCAGCAGCAGCTTCTGGTTTCGTATCTCACGCGGTCGGACAATGCGAATGAAGCGCGGGATTGTCGCCGTCAAACGGACCCACTCTCCTCCTTACAATGCTCTGTATCCTCGTCGGGTACCTCACTCATCTGCCGGATCATGTCTTCTCCCTCAACTCCCTCTGTACCTTCTCACCCGATTCTCTGAAGCTGTCCCTTGCAGCCGATTTTATTGTCCGTGTTGGAATCAAGTCGCTGGCTCCTACCGGTTGGCTCACCTCGGCGCTGGTTGGCCGGCAAGAGCTCGCTGGCTCCACCTCCGTTGATGAGTCGACGTGCCAGACCTTGTTCTTGTGGCCCAGCCCCCTTCTTCCTCAGCTTGACCGCATGGCTTATGGTGGCGTGGTGCCAGTAAAACAGCCAATGCAACGGCGGCAAACGCTGCTGGCAAACGAAGTACCGCAATTTGGAGAGGGAGAGCGCAAAATGGACGGAATGGGGCCTATCTTATTTGATTAATGCAATGCAGATTCAACTATTGGGAACAGATCCTTAACTGAAACACATAAAAATGAAATAACTACGGAGAGGTCCTATGGTTCGCCCCGTGTTGTACATGGACTAACTAGGGTGCGATCTTTAACAAAGCCAATTGATGGGGATATTTACAGGGGATCATTTATAAGGGAAACATTTACTAAATTTACTAGTGAAGGTTCTAAAAACCATAACAATATATATACATATATATATATATATATATATTTATATATATATATATATAATATATATATATATACATATATATATATATATATATATATATATATATTATATATATATAATATATATATATATACATATATATATATATATATATATATATATATATATATATATATATATATATATAATATATATATATATATACATACATATATATATATATATATATATATACATATATATATATATATATATATACATATATATATATATATATATACATATATATATATATATATATACTATATATATATACTATACATATATACTATATTATATATATATATATATATATGTTCTTGTCACATCACATAAAACAATGTTCTTGTTTCACATGGGGTGTACTTACTTTTTCACGTGACTGTATATATATATATATATATATATATATATATATATATACAATATATATATATATATATATATATTATATATATAATATATATATTATATATATATATATATATACTATATATATATATATATATATATATATATATACTGAAACGCAAAAGAAACTTACCACCTTTGAAACCTTTAAATATCAACAATAACACTAATATCAACAATAACACTGCGTGTAGTAAATGTGTGAACTTATTTGTGGACAATAGTGTCCTCGCTGTCAGACAAAACGGTCACGGATGGTCACTTGAACCTTCAATGGTCACTTCATAGCACAGCTGTTGAACAGCTGTTTTGACTGTCAGTGATTAGCCAAGGGGTACGGGATGATTTTAATGAGCTGCACGTGATGTCTTGATATTGGCTTTAAAAAGGCCAGTGCAAAATGGGCATTTTGACCCAAAAATTTGACCATTTTGACCAACTTCAAAAAGACCGAAAACACAAAAGAAACTTACCACCTTTGAAACCTTTAAATATCAACAATAACACTGCGTATAGTAAATGTGTGAACTTATTTGTGGACAATAGTGTCCTCACTGTCAGACAAAACGGTCACGGATAGTCACTTGAACCTTCAATGGTCACTTCATAGCACAGCTGCTGAACAGCCGTTTTGACTGTCAGTGATTAGCCAAGGGGTATGGGATGATTTTAATGAGCTGCACGTGATGTCTTGATATTGGCTTTAAAAAGGCCAGTGCAAAATGGGCATTTTGACCGAAAAATTTGACCATTTTGACCATTTTGACCAACTTCAAAAAGACCGAAAATGCAAAAGAAATTTACCACTTGTTTGAAATGTAATAAAATTGTAACAGTTCAAAATAAAACAAACCAACAATTGCTAATTGAAACATTGGCATTTTATTGATGACATGTCAAGTTTTTGACCAAGATACACCATCTCATCAGTTTGTTCTACAGTACAGAACAGCACAGGGTGCAATGTCAGTCCCCTTTCAATAGCGTGTATGGCCACCATTGTTTTGGATACAGGCAGTGCATCGTCGGCGTATACTGCCTACCAGTCTTTGGATGGATTGCTGCTGGATTCTGTCCCACTCAGTCCTCAATGTCTGAAGCAGCTCTGCCCGTGTCCTGGCCCTGCCAACTACGCGTCTCCCAAGCTCATCCCACAGGTGCTCTATGGGATTCAGGTCAAGGGAGAGCGCAGGCCACTGCATGGTGTTGATGTTCTCGCCTTGGAGAAATGCAGTGGTAAAGCGAGCAGCATGGGGACGAGCGTTGTCATGCTGAAAGGTTCTCAGTTCTGGGTGGTCTAGCAGGAATGGCAGCAGATGAGGTCGCAGGATGTTATCCACATACCGCTGGGCGTTAAGATTCCCATCCACAACCACCAGTGGCGTCCTGTACCGGCCTGATATGGCTGCCCACACCATCACACTTGGGCCACCCCACCTGTTGGCTTGACGCACGCAACAATCGGCATATCGCTTGCCAGTTCTTCTCCAGACACACTCACGGCTCACGCCCATCAGGACTGTCCACACAGAACCTTGACTCATCACTGAAAGCGACCTCGTTCCACTGCGCCAAGGTCCACCGCTGATGCTGCTGGCACCATCTCTGACGGTTGCGGCGATGGGCAACCATCATCACGGGGCCTCTGTATGGTCTTCTGGCAGTCAGACCATAGTCATGCAGTCGTCTTCGTGCAGTATCATTGGAGATCCGTGGGTTTGCACGCCCCGGAGTTTCTGCCGCAGTGCGGGATGCTGGACGGAATCGATCCCGCAGGTGACTTCAGACCATCTGCCTGTCCTGCCTTGCAGTGGTGACTCTTGGCCTCCCTGATCGAGGTCTGTCATCTGCAGAGTTGTGGAGGGTGTCTCTGTCAAACCAGGGCCGATATCGTCTGGTGTGAACAGCCAAGGCAACGTGCCACCTCACGGTAGCTCAGTCCACCTTGCAGCATGCCCAGGGCACGCTGCCGTTGATCCCTTGACAATCGTGGCATGTTGATTGAAATGCCCATTTTGCACTGGCCTTTTTAAAGCCAATATCAAGACATCACGTGCAGCTCATTAAAATCATCCCGTACCCCTTGGCTAATCACTGACAGTCAAAACGGCTGTTCAACAGCTGTGCTATGAAGTGACCATTGAAGGTTCAAGTGACCATCCGTGACCGTTTGTCTGACAGTGAGGACACTATTGTCCACAAATAAGTTCACACATTTACTATACGCAGTGTTATTGTTGATATTTAAAGGTTTCAAAGGTGGTAAGTTTCTTTTGTGTTTTCGGTCTTTTTGAAGTTGGTCAAAATGGTCAAATTTTTCGGTCAAAATGCCCATTTTGCACTGGCCTTTTTAAAGCCAATATCAAGACATCACGTGCAGATCATTAAAATCATCCCGTACCTCTTGGCTAATCACTGACAGTCAAAACGGCTGTTCAACAGCTGTGCTATGAAGTGACCATTGAAGGTTCAAGTGACAATCCGTGACCGTTTTGTCTGACAGTGAGGACACTATTGTCCACAAATAAGTTCACACATTTACTACACGCAGTGTTATTGTTGATATTTAAAGGTTTCAAAGGTGGTAAGTTTCTTTTGCGTTTCAGTATATATATATATATATATATATATATATATATATATATATATATATATATATATATATCCATCCAAATATATGTGCAGTTCTCCAGCTTTCAATGAGCGCAAGTAATGACGTCACTGCCATGTACATACGCTCTGCCTGTCAAGCTCTCAAGAGAACCCTTTGACAGAGCAGAATTTTGATCTTAGTTCAGATACTGTCATAAGTGTATGTAAAACTCACAGTTACCGACCTGGTTTCGCCCTTTTGGGGCTCATCAGGGCAACGCAGTGAGTACTGCATACACTTATGACTCTGAAAACCTTTCGGTTATATACCAGTCACTTTGCGATTTCATACCATCAGTGGTGAACCGCCATTAAGCATAGCTGGATGGGATACCTTAAGGGCAGAGTTCTTCTTTGGTGTTATATATATATATAACAATATATATATATAACAATATATATATAACAATTTATCTATAACAATATATATAACAATATATATAACAATATATATAACAATACATATATATATATATATATATATTATATATATATATATATATATATATATATATATATATATATATATATATATATATATATATATAACAATATATATATATATACATATATATATATATATATATATATATATATATATATAACAATATATATATATATACATATATATATATATATATATATATATATATATATATAACAATATATATATAACAATATATATATAACAATATATATATATAACAATATATATATAACAATATATATATAACAATATATATATATATAACAATATATATATAACAATAAATATATATATTATATATATATATATATATATATATATATAAATATTCAGTAAAGTGATTTTGGAATTGAGCTTCATTGTTCAAATTTCTTTCATTTAATTTTTGACAACAGGCATTGTGTGTGAGCAGGTGTTCCTCGGAGGACGAAGATTGAACAGGAAGATGGTGACTTCAAAGTGTTTGTGCGCTGCTCACCATACAGCACGCTTGACTTCCGTTATACAGAACGTGAATTTGATCGCCTGGTCCAACTTGCACGATACAATGTCCTCAACAATGCTGCACTCATTCACAAGGCTCTCGCCAAGGCATGGAATCATGCCCAGCACAAAAGCTGGGCTGATAATGGAGTATGAAAACAGAATAGGACACCATTCAAGTCCTGCAGGCCTTCATGACGAGCACTAATCAAACTCATCCAATGACAGGGCAGGTTAATTTTGGGGCCATGGTCAAACTTTGCATCCATTATGATTGAGAATTTACCCAGAGTGCTTTGCGTACCTGTCGACTCGATTCAAAAGTTACTACTTTGGACAGTCTACCTGATTTCCCTTGAGGAATATGTCCTTTGATTTGAGCTGGTTGTGGTAAAACGTTATTTCACATTATGATATTGTGAGAAACCTTGTTGTCTTTGAGTAATTCTTGCTTGAAGATTATGAAATCGAAATTATTTATTTATTATTTATTTATTATTTATGCCCCCAAAAAAGAAAAACTAGAGAGTTAATAGAACATGATACCCTGTGCAGTGTTCAGTATATATTTCAATATAAATAAAATACTTATTTCAACCATTGTTTAAAAGATTCTGGGAGTTTGAAGCAGTTGTATTCATCATGCTTATATACCACCTTATTTAACATGACCAAGTACTGCTAAATGGAAGGGGTTTGGAAGTGACAAGACAGCGATTTGTGTTGTACAGCATTCAAGCATATAATTCAATTTAAATAAAATAAAGATTGTTAAAAATGTTGTACAAATATATTAATTCAGTGTTTTACTGCCGTTGACGCAGCGTCTATTACACAACCACCCTATTTAACACTATAGATTAGTTATTCATGCCTGATGTTTGTGTCCTTTGTGACATCCTTAAAAACAGTAAGTTTCCTGTTTGGGATGATTTTCAATTTTGTTTGATTCCAGGTGGGTAAACGGAGGAAAGATATTGTCTCGCTCCTCTCTGCATGTGTGATTGGGACGAAGTCGGAAACAAAGTAACGTAAAAACGGCAGGTTTGTTTTCCGATTCATGTTCCCATTCGATTTGTGTTAAAATTTATAACATTCAATTGAAATAAATTGTTCCTCAATAATAAGCTGCCATTTACAGACAGACGGACGGACATTATAATAATAATAATAATTCATTTATTTTGTATAGCGCTTTTCAAGAAGCCCAAAGGCGCTTTGACAGAGTGGAAAACATAATGCATAACAATACATGAAAACAACAATTGCAAAAAGACAAGAATCAATAGGGAAATATTTAAAGCAAAAGGAGGGAGAAGGAGAAGAGATAGTCAGGGGTTAAATGCTGTGGGTTGAATGTTGAATGCAGTGTTGAACAGGTGGGTCTTTAGTGATGTTTTGAATGTGGTGAGTGAGGAGGAGTCTCTGATGGTGTGAGGTAGTGAGTTCCAGAGGGTGGGAGCAGCGATGGAGAAGGCCCTGTCCCCCAAGGATCTGAATTTGGTCCAGATGGAGGGGGTCAGGAGGTTGGTACCAGCAGAGCGGAGGTTGCGGGTGGGAGTGTGTCTGGAGAGGTGGTCAGCCAGGTAGGATGGGGCCAGGTTATGGAGGGCTTTGTATGTCAAGAGGAGGATTTTGTCTGGATTCTCTGGGGGATGGGGAGCCAGTGAAGCTTGTAAAGGACGGGGGTGATGTGGTCACGGGTCCGGGAATGGGTGAGTAGACGGGCAGCGGAGTTCTGAATGTATTGGAGTTTATTGGTGATTTTTGAGTGTGAACCATAGAGGAGGCTATTGCAGTAGTCCAGACGGGAGGTGATGAAGGCGTGGATGAGGGTTTCTGCAGCCGTGGAGGAGAGGGATGAGCGGAGACGGGCAATGTTTTTCAGGTGAAAGAAGGCTGACTTTGTGATCTGTTTAGTGTATTTGTCGAAGGAGAGGGTTTGGTCAAAGATGACGCCAAGATTCCGGATGAGAGGGGAGGTGGATACTGGGATACCGTCGATGTTGAGGGCAAAGTTATGGGTGGATTTTGTGAGCGTTTTTGGGCCAATTACTTATTACTTATTATAATTATTATAATATCCCAGGATGGGCAAAATTACATTAACCAGTTACTTATTAACCCTGTTTTTCACTTGGTGTGCGTGGAGTAATGACACGATTAAACAAAGTTCACAATCTTCGTATAAACTATTGTACAATTAATCTACAAATGCAATTAAAACCAGAAATAATCTCAAAATGCAAATCTTGTCCGCATCCGCTTTGTAATCAAGCTAAAATTGAAGAACACAACAGTTAAAAACGAGTTTCGGCCACATACGAGTTTGCCCATCCTGGGAAACGATATGTGCCATTTATCACTCGTTGGTGCAAAAAGGAGTTTTGGTCACACAAGACTTTTCACATCCTGAGAGACCAAGTGTAAGTTATCACGCATTCCAAGCGCAAAGACAAGAAAAGTTTCGGCCACATATGAGTTTGCCTGTCATGGGAAATGCAATGTGCCAGTTACATGTTTCGGCCACATTCAAGTTTGCCCGTCCAGACAACCATGTGCTAGTTATCACTCGTTCTCAGAGTAAAACCATGTTTCGACAACGTACGAGTTTGCCCGTCCTGGGAGATAACACTTGCCAGTTATCACTCATTCTCAGTGTAAAAACGAGTTTCAGGGACATACAAATTTGTCCGTCCAGGAGCCACTACTTTTGCAAGTTATTACTGTTTATTTGTGGAAAAACGAGTTTCGCCACATATGAGTTTGCCCGTACTGGGAAACGGGTTACGCCACATGCCAGTTATCACTAGTTCTAATGTAAAAAATATGTTTCGGCCACATATGAGTTTGCCCATCCTGGGAAACGCAATGTGCTAGTTGTCACTTGTTTAGAGAGAAAAACAAGTTTCGGCCACATACGAGTTTGCCCGTCATGACAACCATGTGCCAGTTGTCTCTCCTTTGAAGAGTAAAACCATGTTTCGACAACGTACGAGTTTGCCCGTACTGAGAGACAACACTTGCCAGTTATCACTCGTTCTCAGTGTTAAAACGAGTTTCAGCGAAATGCGAATTTGCCCATCCTGGGCGGCACCACTTTCGCCAGTTATTACTTTTTATTTGTGTAAAAACGAGTTTCGGCCACATATGAGTTTGCCCATCCTTGTAAACGCAATGTGCCAGTTATCACTTGCTTAAAGAGGAAAAACAGGTTTCGGCCATATACGAGTTTGCCCGTCCTGACAACCATGTGCCAGTTATCACTCGTTCAAAGTGTAAAAAGGAGTTTTGGCCAAATACGAGCTTCCCGTTTTGGGAGACTCCACATGCCAGTTATCTATCGTATGATGTGTAAAAACGAGTTTCAGCCACATACGAGTTTGCCTGTCATGGGAAGCACCACTTGCCAGTTATCATTCTTTATTTATGCAAAAACGGGTTACGATCGCAGACGGGTTTACCCGTACTGGCAAGCATGTGCCAGGTATCACTCGTTCTCAGTGCAAAAACTAGTTTCAGCCACATACGAATTTGCCCATCCTGGGTGGCACCACTTTTGCCAGTCATTGCTGTTTATTTGTGTAAAAACGAGTTTCGGACACGTATGAGTTTGCCCGTCCTTGGAAACGCAATGTGCAAGTTATCAGTCGTTTAAGGAGAAAAACAGGTTTCGGCCACATACAAGTTTGCACTGACAACCATGTGCCAGTTATCACTCCTTCTCAGAGTAAAACCATGTTTCGACAACGTACGAGTTTGCCCGTACTGAGAGACAACACTTGCCAGTTATCACTCGTTCTCAGTGTTAAAACGAGTTTCAGCGAAATGCGAATTTGCCCATCCTGGGCGGCACCACTTTCGCCAGTTATTACTTTTTATTTGTGTAAAAACGAGTTTCGGCCACATATGAGTTTGCCCATCCTTGTAAACGCAATGTGCCAGTTATCACTCTTTCTCAATGTAAAAACGAGTTTCAGCGACATACGAATTTGCACATCCTGAGAGGCACCATTTTTGCTAGTTATTACTGTTTATTTGTGCAAAAACGGGTTTCGATCGCACACAAGTTTGCCCGTCTTGAGCGATGCCACTTGCCAGTTATCACTCCTCAGTGCAAAAACGAGTTTCAGCGACATACAAATTTGCCCGTCTTGGGGGGGCACCACTTTTGCCAGTTATTACTGTTTATTTGTGTAAAAACGAGTTTCGGCCACGTATGAGTTTGCCCGTCCTGGGAAACACCACATGCCAGTTATCATTAGTTCTCATGTACAAACCTGTTTCAGCCACATACAAGTTTGCCCGTCGTGACAACCATGTGGCAGTAATCAGTCCTCAGAGCAAAAACGAGTTTCAGCCACATATGAGTTTGCCCGTCCTGGGAAACGCAATGTGCAAGTTATCACTCGTTTAAAGAGAAAAACAGGTTTCGGCCACATACAAGTTTACCCGTCCTGTGAGACAACACTTGCCAGTTAACACTCGTTCTCAGTGTAAAAACGAGTTTCAGCGACATGCGAATTTGCCCTTCCTGGGAGGCACCACTTTTGCCAGTTATTCCTCTCTTTTTTGTGTAAAAACGAGTTTCGGCCACATGTGAGTTTGCCCGTCCTGGTAAAAACCACATGCCAGTTATCACTAGTTCTGATGTACAAACCTGTTTCGGCCACATACAAGTTTGCCTGTCCTGACAACCATATGCCAGATATCACTCGTTCTAAGAGTAAAACTGTGTTTCGACATCGTACGAGTTTGCCCGTCTTGGGAGACAACACTTGCCAGTTATCACTTGTTCTCAGCATAAAAACGAGTTTCAGCCACATCCGAGTTTGCCTGTCATGGGAAGCACCACTTGCCAGTTTTTATCACTGTTTATTTGTGCAAAAACGGGTTTCGATCGCAGACGAGTTTACCCGTCCTGACAACCATGTGCCAGTTATCACTCGTTCTCAGTTCAAAAACTAGTATCAGCCACATATGAATTTGCCCATCCTGGGAGGCACCACTTTCACCAGTTATTACTTTTTATTTGTGTAAAAATGAGTTTCAGCAACATATGAGTTTGCCTGTCCTGACAACACTTGCCAGTCAGTTGTCACTCATTCTCAGTGTTAAAACGAGTTTCAGCGAAATACGAATTTGCCCGTCCGAGAAGGCACCACTTTCGCCAGTTATTACTTTTTATTTGTGTAAAAATGAGTTTCAGCAACATATGAGTTTGCCTGTCCTGACAACACTTGCCAGTTTTCACTCCTCAGTATAAAAACGAGTTTCAGCGACAGACGAATTTGCCCATCCTTGGAGGCACAAGTTTTGCCAGTTATTACTGCTTATTTGTGCAAAATCGAGATTCGGCTACGTATGAGTTTGTCCGTCCTGGGAAACGCAATGTGCTAGTTATCACTCGTTTAAAGAGAAATACAAGTTTCGGCCACATACAAGTTTGCCTGCTCCGACAACCATGTGCCAGTTATCACTCCTTCGAAGAGTAAAACCGTGTTTCGACAACCTGTGAGTTTGCCCGTCCTGGGAGACAACACTTGCCAGTTAACACTAGTTCTCAGTGTAAAAACGAGTTTCAGCGAAAGACGAATTTGCCGGTGCTGGGAGGCACAACTTTCGCCAGTTATTGCTGTTTATTTGTGTAAAAACGAGTTTCGGCCACATATGAGTTTGCACGTCCTTGGAAATGCCACATGCCAGTTATCACTCGTTGTAATGTGCAAACCTGTTTTGGCCACATATGAGTTTGCCCGTCCTGGGTAGTGCCACATGCCAGTTATCAATAGTTCTAATGTGCAAACCTGTTTCGGCCACATATGAGTTTGCCCGTCCTGGAAACGCCACTTTCCAGTTATCACTAGTTTCATGTACAAACCTGTTTCAGTCACATTTGAGTTTGCCCGGCCTTGGAAACGCAATGTGCCAGTTATCACTCCTTCTCAGTGTAAAAACGAGTTTCGGCCACATCTGAGTTTGCCCGTCCTGGGAAATGCCACATGCCAGTTATCACTAGTGTTACGGGGTCCTCCCCTATCCCCTGGTCTCGGTAAACCTCCGAACCCCGAGAGGGTCCCCGGCAGAAAGATATGTTATCCTTGGTTGAAATCAATCAAATCAATTGATGAAACCACACCAAGGGTTATGAACAAACCATAATATATTATAAATCACACCGGAATCACGACACAAATAATAATAACAATTCGCCCTACAATCACTATTTTAAAGATGGTACCACCTTATCTCGTCCTTTAACCCAAACTCACAGTACTCCACCAATGTCTCTGTACCCGTCCAAGGCGAGGTCGATTCGCTCCAGCGATAGTTGGATCAATGTCCGATCACAATCAATTGAGGCGTGGACGATTGAAGCAACCCCCAGGTCACGTGATCCACACCCAGCACAATGGCGGTGGAATGGGAAACATCCCAAAGACGCGCTCCAACGTACACGTTTGCGGTTCAATCAACGAGTCTCCGTATAATCCTCAAAAGCCCCTTTCTTGCACAGCTGTCCCCGGCAACCCACCGGGGAATAATGCCCGGCCGAGGCAACGAAAACCTGTTCACTGCAGGTTGCGCGCGTGGCAAAGATGGCGGACGGCTTTCACTCGAACCCGGGCTTTGAGGCAAGGATACTCCGGAACCTCAATGAGGATACCCGACGACACAGGCTCCACAGCACTCCGGCGATATCTCCTATCGCCCAAACTTCCTTTCAAGGACGCAGGGTCCACTCACCCTGTACGCTCCACCAATCGGTCCGGAGCTTCAACCAAAACGTCTCTCCACGATCTCCTCCCGCCTCTTCTTCTTCGCTCCACTTCTTCCGGTCACGATCCGGATTTCCGGCCACATTTTGCCAGCAGCGCTTTTAAACCTTTTAACCACAATAACCCTTTCCCTTAAGCCACAATAAGCATAATATCTAGAACCAACAATGACAACAATAACAACCATAATTAGGGCCGAATCCATAACACTAGTTCTCATGAGCAAACCTGTTTCGGCCACATAGGAGTTTGCCCGTCCTTGGAAACACAATGTGACAGTTATCACTCTTTTAAAGAGAAATACAGGTTTCGGCCACATACAAGTTTGCTCGTCCTGACAACCATGTGTCAGTTATCAGTCCTTCTCAGTGCAAAAACGAGTTTAGGCCACATATGCGTTTGCCCATCACGGGAAACGCAATATGCCAGTTATCACTCTTTTAAAGAGAAATACAGGTTTCGGCCACATACAAGTTTGCCCTTCCTGACAACCATGTGCCAGTTATCACTCCTTCTCAGAGCAAAAACGAATTTAGGCCACGTATGAGTTTGCCCGTCCTGGGAAACGCAATTTGCCAGGTATCACTCTTTTAAAGAGAAATACAGGTTTCGGCCACATACAAGTTTGCCCGTCCTGACAACCATGTGCCAGTTATCACTCCTTCTCAGTGCAAAAACGAGTTTAGGCCACATATGAGTTTGCCCGTCCTGGGAAACGCAATGTGCCAGTTATCACTTATGTATATATTGTTGTGGATATGAGAATGGTTTTTTTTTTTGTTGTTGTTGTGTAAATTGTTGTAAAATATCGCCCTCCTTACTCCAGTGTTGTATAAAGGTCAAAGGGCGTTCCCGTAGTTAATTCCATAAAGCATACACGAAGGACACCATATATCCCTGTTCAGTAGTTTATTTCCTTATTCTGTGTATTAGGTTAAGGCTTTGTCTTCCATTAATCAATACTCCATTACACCGAATTCAAATAGATAGATCCCCTTTCATTCCCATTCCCAAAACCTCTACTGCCAACTACATTTGCCGCCATTACGGCGTGGTCAGCTCGGGGAAGAAGGGCATGCCCGCCCATCGTCATCAAGGGCGGAGCCATAGGGGCCATTGCCGACCAATCAGGGCCGAGGCGAGCTGACCGATGGGCGTGTCCTGGACACCAGCGGCTTGATCGCCTGAGGCGCTATAAAGCGCGCGCGCGAAAGCCGAGAGGTTGTTGTTGGACTAAGCAAGAGAAGGAGAGGTCAATTACAAGAGTTGCGCCAAAGGTTCCAAGAAAGAGTTGCGCCAAAGGTTCCAAGAAAGAGTTGCGCCAGAGGTTCCAAGAAAGAGTTGCGCCAGAGAGGTTCCAAGAAAGAGTTGCGCCAAAGGTTCCAAGAAAGAGTTGTGCCAGAGGTTCCAAGAAAGAGTTGCGCCAGAGAGGTTCCAAGAAAGAGTTGCGCCAGAGACGGCAGATGAGTTCAGAGTTCTAAGAGTTGCGCCAGAGATGGCAGACGAGTCGGGACGAGCCCTCGGGGAAAGAAGGGAGACGCGTCCTGAGGTGAGCCAGAGAACCAGCAGCTTTGGTTCCACAAGCAGCGTTGACTCCACCAGGCAGCTTCGATCCGTTACCCCGCGGGAACCAGATTGCGGTGGCATCAGTGGCCGTCGAGGTCCAGCCCGACGTCCCGGGCGGGATCAAGCCCGAACCATCTGCCCCAGCTGAACCTTCCCATTCCTCCTTCCAGCATTCATTCCAACGATTCCATCCTTCTTGTGTACGTGAGTTTGTTTTGTTTGTTCTGTCCCTGGGTTAATTAAGACTGCTATAGGTAAGCTAGGAATTTGCACTGTGTCCTTCTGGTCCGTCCCTCTTTCTATTTTATTTTATTATCTTTCCTCCTCCTTGGTTTCTTTGATTGTGTAAATAGTAATAAATTATATTCGTATTTCCACCCTTTTGCTTTGGTGTTCTTCTTCTTCACATCCTTCACTTTTGTCTTTTCCCTATTGAATATCTGTGGCGCGATTTTGGCCAACGTCCAGGAATCGGGTTAGTCGGGGTAACTGTTCGGGCGCGGCGGCCATCCGCTCGGCCAATCAACATCCTAACCGCGTCCCTAACAAGTGGTGTCAGGAGTGGGATTCGGACCTGAAGCGCTTAGCGCGCTCAAATTACGAGTGGCCCAAAAATTGTATTTTATAAAATCCTAAATTTGAAAGTCGCGCCATGGCTGGTCAAGGCGACGGGATGCCGGTGGGAGAGATAGACGGGGTAGAATCGACCCAGGACCTCGGGGAAATGTATGTGGAGGAAAGGGAGGAGGAGAACAATGGCAATGTTGTTGAGGAGGTTTCAGGCGTGCAAAATGGCGCCCTCGCGCACGAGGTTTCAGGCGCGCAAAATGGCGCCCTCACGCACGAGGTTTCAGGCGCGCAAAAAGGCGCCTCACACGAGCGCGCGGTAGCCGCGCCCGCTGCACCAATGGGGGTGGTCCAAATGCAGGCCCTCGTGGAGCAATTTATGACGCAAATGCAGGCGTCCCTCAACCTGCAGAGGGACGAGATGAGGGCTAATAGTCAGCAATTGGGGAACCAGATGGATGCTCAGGGTGAGCGATTGGAGGGCCAAATGGGGTTAATGAGGGACGAAGCGAGGGGTACCAGTGCCCAAATTGGGAAGATAGACAGCAAATTTGAGGGGTTAGACAATAATTTTGAGAGGTTAGACAATAATTTTAAGGGATTAGACAATAAATTTGAGGGGTTAGACAACGGGATAAAAGAGGTAAAGAATGGGTTAACGGGGTTAGAAAACAAGATGGAAAACAAATTGCGGGAAATAGGGGAGCAATCGGCCCGGGAAATTAAACAAATGGGAGAGCAGATAGAGGAGGTGAAAATCGGGGTAGAAACCAAATTGGATGCTCAGAGGGATGAATTAGAACAAATGAGGGCGGCATCTACTAAAGAGATTGAGGAGATGAAGGAGGAAATACGACGAGGTGTAAGCGAGGAGGTCTCGGGGGTACGCGAGGAGGTCTAGGGGGTACGCGAGGAGGTAAAGCGAGGTGAGAAGCATATGGAGAAAGAGGTGAGGAATAATACGGCTAGGTTACAGGGGGGGCATAGAGGACCTGACGCAGTAGGTGGAACAGCTGACGGTGGGACAGACGGAGTTAGTGGAGCAGGAACAAAAGAACACTGCGGTACTAGGAGGGTTAAAGGCGACACAAAAAGAACTAAAAAACGACTTGATAGCGACGAAGAGGGAATGTCAGATGGTACGTGAGGGACTGACAACGAGGTTGGACGAGGTGACAGAAGTAATGGAGACGAAGGACCGGGAGGTGAGGACGCACATAGAAACGGTCAAGGTAGCCTTAGAGGACGAAATTGAGGAGACGCACCGGGAAATAAAAGAGGTGAAGCAAAAGTTAGAGGAAGTGGAAGAGGGGGTGAGTGAAATTAAGAAGAGACGGAGGGAAACTAAGAGGGAGATAAAGGAGGAAGTGATGGAATATGTACAAGGTCGGTGCTCAAATCGTGATGGTGTGCTCGCTAACCAAATAAAGAGTTTGCAGGTGGCGAAGGAGGTGCGGAGACGAGGTGCCAAGGTGAGTGGCGATATACGTGGAAATGTATATGATGTGAGGGGAGCTTCAGTCGGCTTGGGGGTTGATGTGGACCCGGGTGTTCGTGAGAGGCCGTTGGTGAATGGTGTGACAGGTATGGAGTGCGAAGGAGGAGGTGTGCGAGAATGTCCGACTCTGGGGTGTGTGAGGAAAAAGTGCGCGCCGAGGAGTGAGTGTGCTGTCGAGAGTGAGTTGGTCATAGTGCGTGTCCGAGGGAGCACATGGAAGTGCGTCATAGGGAGTGTTACGAGGGATGTAACGGAAGCATGCACGCCTGTGGTGAGTGTTACGGAGGAAGTAACGGGAGAGTGTGCGCAAGAGGATGCACGAGAAAGGTGTGTAACGGACGGGTGCATGGGGAAAGAGTGCGCTGTCAAGAGTAAGGGAGAATGCACACCCGTGGTGAGTGTTACAGAGGGTGTAACGGGAGAGTGTGCGCAAGAGTGTGCGCGAGAAAGGTGTGTAACGGATGGGTGCATGAGGAAAGAGTGCGCTGTCAAAAGTAAGGGTGAGTGCGCGACCAAGTGTGGAGGTGAGAGTAGTGAGAGTGACACGGAGCGTGAGTTGGTTGTGGCAGGTGAGAGAGGATGTACACCTGGAATGGAAGGATGCGCACCTGGAATGGTAGAGCGCGTATTGGAATGCACACTGGAATTGGTAGTGAGGCACGTGATTGGCTGTGCAAGTGAGAGCACACCTGTGGTTGTCACAGAGGAGGTGACCAAGGAGGGGGCGCGAAGAGGTGTTTTGGTGAGGTGTGCGAACGATGAGTGTGTGCAAAGGTGTGCGGTGGTCAGGTGTGTAACCCAGTCTGTAAGCGGAATGAGTGTACCTGGGTGTGTCAGGGAACGTGCAATGACAAAGAGCATGGAGACAGCTGGATGTATGAGCAAGGAACGGGCTGCGGGGTGTGAGCCTGCGAATGGAGCATCGACGCTAACCGGGTTAGCGGTTAGAGCGACGTATAGCCGAATCGGGCCTTCGGTGCGCGCCGGGCAGCTTTGCGTGCCGCGGGGATCCGCGGCGGTTTCGAAAGAACCGCCGTGCGGGATCCACACCGGGCTGCGCTTTGAACGGCCGCGTCCGTGCTCCACTGGGCGGAGCGGGCAGCCCGATAGGAAGGGTCGTCATGGCGACCCCTTTTTGTTGAGGCGTTCCGGCAGGTCGAGATCGGGCCATTGGACGGCTCTGTGCCGAGATGGTGCGTGGGATCTCGGCCCGGGTAAGCGTCCTTCCCTGCACCGAATGCCGGACGTATCCAACCGCCGGCACCAAGCAACCCGCATTCATTGCTCGGCTTTGCGAAGATGGGCTGTAGAAGTGAATTGGCGCACCGAGAGGCACTAGTGAGTAGACTGTGATGAAGAGGATAGTGTTTTGGACCCGAAATTAGAAAAACAAAATTTGATGATTGGCAAAGGATTGGCAGAGTGATGATTGGCAGATGATTGGTAGTGATTGGCAAATTTTTGATTGGCTGGAATTTGGTGTGCAAAATTGGTAGTGAAAGAGGCCCGATGTGGTGGGATGGCAACTTTGCCATCTCTCACAACGGGGGCAAAGGAGCACTAGTGTTATGGGGTTTATGGCAGTGAAAACTAGCCCGGGAGGGTTAGGATATAATGATAGGGATCTAGAGAAGATGACCTTAGGTAACGTTAAGGTTAGGTAGTGACAATGATACCTGTAGTGGTAGATTAGTGTGGATGATAATGACGTGGTATGTGCTTAGTTTAAAGGGAAGACGGGGAGCACTAAGTTAGCAGGGCAACAGGTAGTTCAGATGATGCCGTGTGTGTGGTTAAAAGGTGTGATTGCACAGGTGTGCAACTGGACAGGTGTAGGGAGAATGGTTGTGTGGAATATATGGAGTATGGGAATGGATGGTCGTGGAGTGAGTATGGGGGAAACTGTGGAGTGGAGTGGATGGTGCGAAGGTGTGAATGGGGGAAGAATGGACCCCCATCACGAATACCCGGGGAGGGTAGTGTAATTGTTAGGTAGAGGGTACAGGTAAATTGTGGTTGGATATTGGCATCTGTGGTGCGTGGTGGAAGAATGGTGTTTGGATGGGTGCATTAGTGACGTGGAAATGGCTGGGCGTGTAGCCTGTTAGTGTGTGTAGTTGGTTTGGGCACTCCACCACTGTGAGGATGTCGGCCAGGTGAGGCCGCAGGTGGGCTCTGGGAGCCGGTAGAGTTGTTGTGGATGGGGCCCGAGGATCCGGAGGACGGACCCGGGTAGCCCAGTGCCAGAGGGCACCGAGGGGTGACAGAGCCAGGAGGGGCCTTCCCCAATTAGATAGGTTAGGGTGAGGAGCTAGGTAAGCTCGGGTGGCAACTACAGTGGTGGAGGTGTGCAGGTGGGTAGACCTGCTGGGAGAGCTGCACGACCCAGCCTGGAAATTGTGCAAGGGCACCGGGAGATGAATCGGGGGAGTGAGACCCCAAATTGATGAAGCACCACAGTTTGGTCAATGGGAATTGGTTTTTAGAACCCATAGTGTAAGTTGGCCAATGGATTGGCAGGGAAAGACCCCGGGTAGTGTAAAGTGTGTTAATGTCATTTAGAGGATAGTTAGGATTAAGAATCTCCTCGCACCATCTACATCCACTCACCTGAGGTGACGTACTCCGCACCATGCCATGGTTGTTTTTATTATTTTGATGCAAATCTTTGGGATGTGAGACGCATCATGACGTGGGTGTGACATTGTGCTTGATTTTCCATCTCTTCCTCCTTATGAGGATTGATGATGAATTGGGTGATGGCAAATTTTGGATAGAGGGATTGTGGAGACGAATTTGGTATAGGGGAAATATGGGGAAGACGTGACATTAGCGACGAATTTGTAATGTGTAGATTTTGTAAATATGGGGTAAGGGCAAGGGTAGAGTAGGTGACAGGGGGGGGGGGGTGACGTACGGTAGGGACAAGCTTTCTCACTTCGCTCTCCGTACGCACTTCGCCTTGCATTGCCTTGTTTGATGTGTACCCTTGTGACCTTACCCCCCGCTCATCTGACTTTTCCCCCCTTTGTCTCCCACATGAGGACCTGTGCGCCACTGGGCGCCGAGGGGAGCGTGCGTTAGTCCGCCATTGTGCACCCGGAACTCCCAGAACCAGCTGTCTGCATCGATGCACCACATTATGGACCACATGTCTGTGGCTTAGCACCACTTATGGACCCCATGGGTTGGGGCATGGCCCCTCTGCTGGAACCGGCCATGAGGGCCCGAGATCTTGCTGGCGGACCTTGGCCACAGGGCACCGATGCCCCACAGGTGAACCATACATAGTCGGCCCCCCTGTGGGCCATAAATAAAAGAAATGGACACGTTGGGTGCATTTTATTTTAATACAAATAGGCCACCAGCAAAGAAGATGACAACAACTGGAAGAAAGCAAATAGCCAGCAGAGGGAGCCGAAGAGCAAGAGACCACCAGCAGGGTTAGGGGTTGTTTGGTTATTTTTATTCATGAACAGTGATGACTGTGCACCGATTGGTGCTTGAGGGTGCTTTGGTGCGTTTTTGGGTGCTTTCATGGTGCATCGATGCAGGGCAGACTGTCTCCCCCCCCAAAAGAACAATCACAGGTCCTGGGATGCGTTTTGTAAATAAAGTAACGTCATTGTAAATAATGCTCCCCACCGTCAATGTATAGTTTGAAGACCATTCCGCAATTCGGTTAGCTGTGGGCGTGAGTCTGTTAGGTAGGGTGCAATGGAGCAGCGGGACATATTTATTTGTGTTTTAAAACTGTCGCACTCAGGGTCAGGTTAAATGTAGAGGGAACTACACCTACGTGCCACACTAAAAGTTAAGGTAAGAGGCCTGGGACGTGCCTAAGAGGAGGAGGGTGCAGTGTTGTGGATATGAGAATGGTTTTTTTTTTTTGTTGTTGTTGTGTAAATTGTTGTAAAATATCGCCCTCCTTACTCCAGTGTTGTATAAAGGTCAAAGGGCGTTCCCGTAGTTAATTCCATAAAGCATACACGAAGGACACCATATATCCCTGTTCAGTAGTTTATTTCCTTATTCTGTGTATTAGGTTAAGGCTTTGTCTTCCATTAATCAATACTCCATTGCACCGAATTCAAATAGATAGATCCCCTTTCATTCCCATTCCCAAAACCTCTACTGCCAACTGCATTTGCCGCCATTACGGCTTGGTCAGCTCGGGGAAGAAGGGCGTGCCCGCCCATCGTCATCAAGGGCGGAGCCAGAGGGCCATGCCGACCAATCAGGGCCGAGGCGAGCTGACCGATGGGCGTGTCCTGGACACCAGCGGCTTGATCGCCTGAGGCGCTATAAAGCGTGCGCGCGAAAGCCGAGAGGTTGTTGTTGGACTAAGCAAGAGAGGGAGAGGTCAATTACAAGAGTTGCGCCAAAGGTTCCAAGAAAGAGTTGTGCCAAAGGTTCCAAGAAAGAGTTGCGCCAGAGGTTCCAAGAAAGAGTTGCGCCAGAGAGGTTCCAAGAAAGAGTTGCGCCAAAGGTTCCAAGAAAGAGTTGCGACAGAGGTTCCAAGAAAGAGTTGCGCCAGAGAGGTTCCAAGAAAGAGTTGCGCCAGAGACGGCAGATGAGTTCAGATTTCTAAGAGTTGCGCCAGAGACGGCAGATGAGTCGGGACGAGCCCTCGGGGAAAGAAGGGAGACGCGTCCTGAGGTGAGCCAGAGAACCAGCAGCTTTGGCTCCACAAGCAGCGTTGACTCCACCAGGCAGCTTCGACCCGTTACCCCGCGGGAACCAGATTGCGGTGGCATCGGTGGCCGTCGAGGTCCAGCCCGACGTCCCGTGCGGGATCAAGCCCGAACCATCTGCCCCAGCTGAACCTTCCCATTCCTCCTTCCAGCATTCATTCCAACGATTCCATCCTTCTTGTGTACATGAGTTTGTTTTGTTTGTTCTGTCCCCGGGTTAATTAAGACTGCTATAGATAAGGTAGGACTTTGCACTGTGTCCTTCTGGTCCGTCCCTCTTTCTATTTTATTTTATTATCTTTCCTCCTTGGTTTCTTTGATTGTGTAAACTGTAAATAGTAATAAATTATATTCGTATTTCCACCCTTTTGCTTTGGTGTTCTTCTTCTTCACATCCTTCGCTTTTGTCTTTTCCCTATTGAATATCTGTGGCGCGATTTTGGCCATCGTCCAGGAATCGGGTTAGTCAGGGTAACTGTTCGGGCGCGGCGGCCATCCGCTCGGCCAATCAACATCCTAGCCGCGTCCGTAACAATATATATAGAGAAAAACAGGTTTCGGCCACATACAAGTTTGCCCGTACTGACAAACATGTGCCAGTTATCACTCCTTCGAAGAGTAAAACCGTGTTTCGACAACATACAAGTTTGCCCGTCCTGGGAGGCAACACTTGCCAGTTATCACTCGTTCTCATTGTAAAAACGAGTTTCAGCGACAGACGTATTTGCTGGTGCTGGAAGGCACCACTTTTGCCAGTTATTGCTGTTTATTTGTGTAAAAACGAGTTTCGGCCACATATGAGTTTGCCGGTCCTGGGAAATGTCACATGCCAATTATCACTAGTTCTAAAGTACAAACCTGTTTCGGCCACGTATGAGTTTGCCCGTCCTGGGAAATGTCACATGCCAATTATCACTAGTTCTAAAGTACAAGCCTGTTTCGGCCACATATGAGTTTGCCCGTCCTGGGAAACGCAATGTGCCAGTTATGACTCGTTTAAAGAAAAAAACAAGTTTCGGCCACATACATGTTTGCTCGTCCTGACACCATGTGCCAGTTATCACTCGTTCTAAGACATCGTACGAGTTTGCCCGTCCTGGGAAAAGCCACATGCCAGTTATCACTCGTTCTCATGTACAAACCTGTTTCGGCCACATACAAGTTTGCCCGTCATGACAACCATGTACCAGTTATCACTGGTTCGAAGACATCGTACGCGTTTGCCCGTCCTGGGAGACAACACTTGCCAGTTATCACTCGTTCTCAGTGTAAAAACGAGTTTCAGCCACATACGAGTTTGTCTGTCCTGGGAGGCATCACTTGCCAGTTATCACTGTTTATTTGTGTAAAAACGAGTTTCGACCACATATGAGTTTGCCCGTCCTGCGAAACGCAATGTGCCAGTCATCACTCGTTTAAAGAGAAAACACGTTTCGGCCACATACGAGTTTGCCCGTCTTGACAACCATGTGCCAGATATCACTTATTCTCAGTGTTAAAACGAGTTTCAGCGACATCCGAGTTTCAGCGACATACGAGTTTGTCTGTCCTGGGAGGCACCACTTGCCAGTTATCACTGTTTATTTGTGTAAAAACGAGTTTCGACCACATATGAGTTTGCCCGTCCTGGGAAATGCAATGTGCCAGTTATCACTCGTTTATAGAGGAAAAACAGCTTTCGGCCACATACGACTTTGCCCATCCTGACAACCATGTGCCAGTTATCATTCGTTCTTCTAGTAAAACCTTGTTTCGACAACGTACGAGTTTGCCCATTCTGGAAGACGCCACATGCCAGTTGTCACTCAGACTATGTGTGAAAATGAGTTTCGTCCAAATCCGAGTTTCCCCATCCTTGGAGACGACAAGTGCCAGTTATCACTTGTTCTAAGTGTAAAACTGTGTTTCAACAAAGTACGAGTTTGCCCGTCCTGGGAGACAACACGTGCCAGTTATCACTCGTTCTCAGTGTAAAAACGAGTTTCAGCGACATACTAATTTGCCCGTCCTGGGAGGCACGAGTTTTGCCAGTTATTGCTGTTTATTTGTGTAAAAACGAGTTTCGGCCACATGTGAGTTTGCCCGTCCTGGTAAAAACCACATGCCAGTTATCACTAGTTCTGATGTACAAACCTGTTTCGGCCACATACAAGTTTGCCTGTCCTGACAACCATATGCCAGATATCACTCGTTCTAAGAGTAAAACTGTGTTTCGACATCGTACGAGTTTGCCCGTCCTGGGAGACAACACTTGCCAGTTATCACTTGTTCTCAGTGCAAAAACGAGTTTCAGCGACAGACGAATTTGCCGGTGCTGGGAGGCACCACTTTCGCCAGTTATTGCTGTTTATTTGTGTAAAAACTAGTTTCGGCCACATATGAGTTTACCCGTCCTGGGAAACGCAATGTGCCAGTTATCACTCGTTTAAAGAGGAAAAACAGGTTTCGGCCACATACGAGTTTGCCCGTCCATGTTCCATGTTCGATAACATGCTAACGTTCGATAACGAGTGATAACATGAACCATGTTCCAGTAATCACTCGTTCAAAGTGTAAAAACGAGTTTTGGCCACTTATGAATTTGCCCATCATTGGAGACGCCCCATGCCAGTTATCACTCGTTCTCAGCATAAAAACGAGTTTCAGCCACAACCGAGTTTGCCTGTCATGGGAAGCACCACTTGCCAGTTTTTATCACTGTTTATTTGTGCAAAAACGGGTTTCGATCGCAGACGAGTTTACCCGTCCTGACAACCATGTGCCAGTTATCACTCGTTCTCAGTTCAAAAACTAGTATCAGCCACATATGAATTTGCCCATCCTGGGAGGCACCACTTTCACCAGTTATTACTTTTTATTTGTGTAAAAATGAGTTTCAGCAACATATGAGTTTGCCTGTCCTGACAACACTTGCCAGTCAGTTGTCACTCATTCTCAGTGTTAAAACGAGTTTCAGCGAAATACGAATTTGCCCGTCCGAGAAGGCACCACTTTCGCCAGTTATTACTTTTTATTTGTGTAAAAATGAGTTTCAGCAACATATGAGTTTGCCTGTCCTGACAACACTTGCCAGTCAGTTGTCACTCATTCTCAGTGTTAAAACGAGTTTCAGCGAAATACGAATTTGCCCGTCCGAGAAGGCACCACTTTCGCCAGTTATTACTTTTTATTTGTGTAAAAATGAGTTTCAGCAACATATGAGTTTGCCTGTCCTGACAACACTTGCCAGTTTTCACTCCTCAGTATAAAAACGAGTTTCAGAGACAGACGAATTTGCCCATCCTTGGAGGCACAAGTTTTGCCAGTTATTACTGCTTATTTGTGCAAAATCGAGATTCGGCCACGTATGAGTTTGTCCGTCCTGGGAAACGCAATGTGCTAGTTATCACTCGTTTAAAGAGAAATACAAGTTTCGGCCACAAACAAGTTTGCCTGCTCCGACAACCATGTGCCAGTTATCACTCCTTCGAAGAGTAAAACCGTGTTTCGACAACCTGTGAGTTTGCCCGTCCTGGGAGACAACACTTGCCAGTTAACACTAGTTCTCAGTGTAAAAACGAGTTTCAGCGAAAGACGAATTTGCCGGTGCTGGGAGGCACAACTTTCGCCAGTTATTGCTGTTTATTTGTGTAAAAACGAGTTTCGGCCACATATGAGTTTGCACGTCCTTGGAAATGCCACATGCCAGTTATCACTCATTGTAATGTGCAAACCTGTTTTGGCCACATATGAGTTTGCCCGTCCTGGGTAGTGCCACATGCCAGTTATCAATAGTTCTAATGTGCAAACCTGTTTCGGCCACATATGAGTTTGCCCGGCCTGGAAACGCCACTTTCCAGTTATCACTAGTTTCATGTACAAACCTGTTTCAGTCACATTTGAGTTTGCCCGGCCTTGGAAACGCAATGTGCCAGTTATCACTCCTTCTCAGTGTAAAAACGAGTTTCGGCCACATCTGAGTTTGCCCGTCCTGGGAAATGCCACATGCCAGTTATCACTAGTGTTACGGGGTCCTCCCCTATCCCCTGGTCTCGGTAAACCTCCGAACCCCGAGAGGGTCCCCGGCAGAAAGATATGTTATCCTTGGTTGAAATCAATCAAATCAATTGATGAAACCACACCAAGGGTTATGAACAAACCATAATATATTATAAATCACACCGGAATCACGACACAAATAATTATAATAACAATTCGCCCTACAATCACTATTTTAAAGATGGTACCACCTTATCTCGTCCTTTAACCCAAACTCACAGTACTCCACTAATGTCTCTGTACCCGTCCAAGGCGAGGTCGATTCGCTCCAGCGATAGTTGGATCAATGTCCGATCACAATCAATTGAGGCGTGGACGATTGAAGCAACCCCCAGGTCACGTGATCCACACCCAGCACAATGGCGGTGGAATGGGAAACATCCCAAAGACGCGCTCCAACGTACACGTTTGCGGTTCAATCAACGAGTCTCCGTATAATCCTCAAAAGCCCCTTTCTTGCACAGCTGTCCCCGGCAACCCACCGGGGAATAATGCCCGGCCGAGGCAACGAAAACCTGTTCACTGCAGGTTGCGCGCGTGGCAAAGATGGCGGACGGCTTTCACTCGAACCCGGGCTTTGAGGCAAGGATACTCCGGAACCTCAATGAGGATACCCGACGACACAGGCTCCACAGCACTCCGGCGATATCTCCTATCGCCCGAACTTCCTTTCAAGGACGCAGGGTCCACTCACCCTGTACGCTCCACCAATCGGTCCGGAGCTTCAACCAAAACGTCTCTCCACGATCTCCTCCCGCCTCTTCTTCTTCGCTCCACTTCTTCCGGTCACGATCCGGATTTCCGGCCACATTTTGCCAGCAGCGCTTTTAAACCTTTTAACCACAATAACCCTTTCCCTTAAGCCACAATAAGCATAATATCTAGAACCAACAATGACAACAATAACAACCATAATTAGGGCCGAATCCATAACACTAGTTCTCATGAACAAACCTGTTTCGGCCACATAGGAGTTTGCCCGTCCTTGGAAACGCAATGTGACAGTTATCACTCTTTTAAAGAGAAATACAGGTTTCGGCCACATACAAGTTTGCTCGTCCTGACAACCATGTGTCAGTTATCAGTCCTTCTCAGTGCAAAAACGAGTTTAGGCCACATATGCGTTTGCCCATCACGGGAAACGCAATATGCCAGTTATCACTCTTTTAAAGAGAAATACAGGTTTCGGCCACATACAAGTTTGCCCTTCCTGACAACCATGTGCCAGTTATCACTCCTTCTCAGAGCAAAAACGAGTTTAGGCCACGTATGAGTTTGCCCGTCCTGGGAAACGCAATTTGCCAGGTATCACTCTTTTAAAGAGAAATACAGGTTTCGGCCACATACAAGTTTGCCCGTCCTGACAACCATGTGCCAGTTATCACTCCTTCTCAGTGCAAAAACGAGTTTAGGCCACATATGAGTTTGCCCGTCCTGGGAAACGCAATGTGCCAGTTATCACTTATGTATATATTGTTGTGGATATGAGAATGTTTTTTTTGTTGTTGTTGTTGTGTAAATTGTTGTAAAATATCGCCCTCCTTACTCCAGTGTTGTATAAAGGTCAAAGGGCGTTCCCGTAGTTAATTCCATAAAGCATACACGAAGGACACCATATATCCCTGTTCAGTAGTTTATTTCCTTATTCTGTGTATTAGGTTAAGGCTTTGTCTTCCATTAATCAATACTCCATTACACCGAATTCAAATAGATAGATCCCCTTTCATTCCCATTCCCAAAACCTCTACTGCCAACTGCATTTGCCGCCATTACGGCGTGGTCAGCTCGGGGAAGAAGGGCGTGCCCGCCCATCGTCATCAAGGGCGGAGCCATAGGGGCCATTGCCGACCAATCAGGGCCGAGGCGAGCTGACCGATGGGCGTGTCCTGGACACCAGCGGCTTGATCGCCTGAGGCGCTATAAAGCGCGCGCGCGAAAGCCGAGAGGTTGTTGTTGGACTAAGCAAGAGAAGGAGAGGTCAATTACAAGAGTTGCGCCAAAGGTTCCAAGAAAGAGTTGCGCCAAAGGTTCCAAGAAAGAGTTGCGCCAGAGGTTCCAAGAAAGAGTTGCGCCAGAGAGGTTCCAAGAAAGAGTTGCGCCAAAGGTTCCAAGAAAGAGTTGTGCCAGAGGTTCCAAGAAAGAGTTGCGCCAGAGAGGTTCCAAGAAAGAGTTGTGCCAGAGACGGCAGATTAGTTCAGAGTTCTAAGAGTTGCACCAGAGATGGCAGACGAGTCGGGACGAGCCCTTGGGGAAAGAAGGGAGACGCGTCCTGAGGTGAGCCAGAGAACCAGCAGCTTTGGTTCCACAAGCAGCGTTGACTCCACCAGGCAGCTTCGATCCGTTACCCCGTGGGAACCAGATTGCGGTGGCATCAGTGGCCGTCGAGGTCCAGCCCGACGTCCCGGGCGGGATCAAGCCCGAACCATCTGCCCCAGCTGAACCTTCCCATTCCTCCTTCCAGCATTCATTCCAACGATTCCATCCTTCTTGTGTACATGAGTTTGTTTTGTTTGTTCTGTCCCTGGGTTAATTAAGACTGCTATAGGTAAGCTAGGAATTTGCACTGTGTCCTTCTGGTCCGTCCCTCTTTCTATTTTATTTTATTATCTTTCCTCCTCCTTGGTTTCTTTGATTGTGTAAATAGTAATAAATTATATTCGTATTTCCACCCTTTTGCTTTGGTGTTCTTCTTCTTCACATCCTTCACTTTTGTCTTTTCCCTATTGAATATCTGTGGCGCGATTTTGGCCAACGTCCAGGAATCGGGTTAGTCGGGGTAACTGTTCGGGCGCGGCGGCCATCCGCTCGGCCAATCAACATCCTAACCGCGTCCCTAACAAGTGGTGTCAGGAGTGGGATTCGGACCTGAAGCGCTTAGCGCGCTCAAATTACGAGTGGCCCAAAAATTGTATTTTATAAAATCCTAAATTTGAAAGTCGCGCCATGGCTGGTCAAGGCGACGGGATGCCGGTGGGAGAGATAGACGGGGTAGAATCGACCCAGGACCTCGGGGAAATGTATGTGGAGGAAAGGGAGGAGGAGAACAATGGCAATGTGGTTGAGGTTTCAGGTGTGCAAAATGGCGCCCTCGCGCACGAGGTTTCAGGCGCGCAAAATGGCGCCCTCACGCACGAGGTTTCAGGCGCGCAAAAAGGCGCCTCACATGAGCGCGTGGTAGCCGCGCCCGCTGCACCAATGGGGGTGGTCCAAATGCAGGCCCTCATGGAGCAATTTATGACGCAAATGCAGGCGTACCTCAACCTGCAGAGGGACGAGATGAGGGCTAATAGTCAGCAATTGGGGAACCAGATGGATGCTCAGGGTGAGCGATTGGAGGGCCAAATGGGGTTAATGAGGGACGAAGCGAGGGGTACCAGTGCCCAAATTGGGAAGATAGACAGCAAATTTGAGGGGTTAGACAATAATTTTGAGAGGTTAGACAATAATTTTAAGGGATTAGACAATAAATTTGAGGGGTTAGACAACGGGATAAAAGAGGTAAAGAATGGGTTAACGGGGTTAGAAAACAAGATGGAAAACAAATTGCGGGAAATAGGGGAGCAATCGGCCCGGGAAATTAAACAAATGGGAGAGCAGATAGAGGAGGTGAAAATCGGGGTAGAAACCAAATTGGATGCTCAGAGGGATGAATTAAAACAAATGAGGGCGGCATCTACTAAAGAGATTGAGGAGATGAAGGAGGAAATACGACGAGGTGTAAGCGAGGAGGTCTCGGGGGTACGCGAGGAGGTCTAGGGGGTACGCGAGGAGGTAAAGCGAGGTGAGAAGCATATGGAGAAAGAGGTGAGGAATAATACGGCTAGGTTACAGGGGGGGCATAGAGGACCTGACGCAGTAGGTGGAACAGCTGACGGTGGGACAGACGGAGTTAGTGGAGCAGGAACAAAAGAACACTGCGGTACTAGGAGGGTTAAAGGCGACACAAAAAGAACTAAAAAACGACTTGATAGCGACGAAGAGGGAATGTCAGATGGTACGTGAGGGACTGACAACGAGGTTGGACGAGGTGACAGAAGTAATGGAGACGAAGGACCGGGAGGTGAGGACGCACATAGAAACGGTCAAGGTAGCCTTAGAGGACGAAATTGAGGAGACGCACCGGGAAATAAAAGAGGTGAAGCAAAAGTTAGAGGAAGTGGAAGAGGGGGTGAGTGAAATTAAGAAGAGACGGAGGGAAACTAAGAGGGAGATAAAGGAGGAAGTGATGGAATATGTACAAGGTCGGTGCTCAAATCGTGATGGTGTGCTCGCTAACCAAATAAAGAGTTTGCAGGTGGCGAAGGAGGTGCGGAGACGAGGTGCCAAGGTGAGTGGCGATATACGTGGAAATGTATATGATGTGAGGGGAGCTTCAGTCGGCTTGGGGGTTGATGTGGACCCGGGTGTTCGTGAGAGGCCGTTGGTGAATGGTGTGACAGGTATGGAGTGCGAAGGAGGAGGTGTGTGAGAATGTCCGACTCTGGGGTGTGTGAGGAAAAAGTGCGCGCCGAGGAGTGAGTGTGCTGTCGAGAGTGAGTTGGTCATAGTGCGTGTCCAAGGGAGCACATGGAAGTGCGTCATAGGGAGTGTTACGAGGGATGTAACGGAAGCATGCACGCCTGTGGTGAGTGTTACGGAGGAAGTAACGGGAGAGTGTGCGCAAGAGGATGCACGAGAAAGGTGTGTAATGGACGGGTGCATGGGGAAAGAGTGCGCTGTCAAGAGTAAGGGAGAATGCACACCCGTGGTGAGTGTTACAGAGGGTGTAACGGGAGAGTGTGCGCAAGAGTGTGCGCGAGAAAGGTGTGTAACGGATGGGTGCATGAGGAAAGAGTGCGCTGTCAAAAGTAAGGGTGAGTGCGCGACCAAGTGTGGAGGTGAGAGTAGTGAGAGTGACACGGAGCGTGAGTTGGTTGTGGCAGGTGAGAGAGGATGTACACCTGGAATGGAAGGATGCGCACCTGGAATGGTAGAGCGCGTATTGGAATGCACACTGGAATTGGTAGTGAGGCACGTGATTGGCTGTGCAAGTGAGAGCACACCTGTGGTTGTCACAGAGGAGGTGACCAAGGAGGGGGCGCGAAGAGGTGTTTTGGTGAGGTGTGCGAACGATGAGTGTGTGCAAAGGTGTGCGGTGGTCAGGTGTGTAACCAAGTCTGTAAGCGGAATGAGTGTACCTGGGTGTGTCAGGGAACGTGCAATGACAAAGAGCATGGAGACAGCTGGATTTATGAGCAAGGAACGGGCTGCGGGGTGTGAGCCTGCGAATGGAGCATCGACGCTAACCGGGTTAGCGGTTAGAGCGACGTATAGCCGAATCGGGCCTTCGGTGCGCGCCGGGCAGCTTTGCGTGCCGCGGGGATCCACGGCGGTTTCGAAAGAACCGCCGTGCGGGATCCACACCGGGCTGCGCTTTGAACGGCCGCGTCCATGCTCCACTGGGCGGAGCGGGCAGCCCGATAGGAAGGGTCGTCATGGCGACCCCTTTTTGTTGAGGCGTTCCGGCAGGTCGAGATCGGGCCATTGGACGGCTCTGTGCCGAGATGGTGCGTGGGATCTCGGCCTGGGTAAGCGTCCTTCCCTGCACCGAATGCCGGACGTATCCAACCGCCGGCACCAAGCAACCCGCATTCATTGCTCGGCTTTGCGAAGCTGGGCTGTAGAAGTGAATTGGCGCACCGAGAGGCAGTAGTGAGTAGACTGTGATGAAGAGGATAGTGTTTTGGACCCGAAATTAGAAAAACAAAATTTGATGATTGGCAAAGGATTGGCAGAGTGATGATTGGCAGATGATTGGTAGTGATTGGCAAATTTTTGATTGGCTGGAATTTGGTGTGCAAAATTGGTAGTGAAAGAGGCCCGATGTGGTGGGATGGCAACTTTGCCATCTCTCACAACGGGGGCAAAGGAGCACTAGTGTTATGGGGTTTATGGCAGTGAAAACTAGCCCGGGAGGGTTAGGATATAATGATAGGGATCTAGAGAAGATGACCTTAGGTAACGTTAAGGTTAGGTAGTGACAATGATACCTGTAGTGGTAGATTAGTGTGGATGATAATGACGTGGTATGTGCTTAGTTTAAAGGGAAGACGGGGAGCACTAAGTTAGCAGGGCAACAGGTAGTTCAGATGATGCCGTGTGTGTGGTTAAAAGGTGTGATTGCACAGGTGTGCAACTGGACAGGTGGATGGAGCAGTGTATGAGTGAGAGATGGTGATGTGTATTGTGTTGACCAAATGGTCCAGGGAGGAAGGAAGGTGCAGGAACCACCAGGAGTGATTGCACAGGTGTGCAACAACAGGTGTAGGGAGAATGGTTGTGTGGAATATATGGATTATGGAATATATGGAGTATGGGAATGGATGGTCGTGGAGTGAGTATGGGGGAAACTGTGGAGTGGAGTGGATGGTGCGAAGGTGTGAATGGGGGAAGAATGGACCCCCATCACGAATACCCGGGGAGGGTAGTGTAATTGTTAGGTAGAGGGTACAGGTAAATTGTGGTTGGATATTGGCATCTGTGGTGCGTGGTGGAAGAATGGTATTTGGATGGGTGCATTAGTGACGTGGAAATGGCTGGGCGTGTAGCCTGTTAGTGTGTGTAGTTGGTTTGGGCACTCCACCACTGTGAGGATGTCGGCCAGGTGAGGCCGCAGGTGGGCTCTGGGAGCCGGTAGAGTTGTTGTGGATGGGGCCCGAGGATCCGGAGGACGGACCCGGGTAGCCCAGTGCCAGAGGGCACCGAGGGGTGACAGAGCCAGGAAGGGCCTTCCCCAATTAGATAGGTTAGGGTGAGGAGCTAGGTAAGCTCGGGTGGCAACTACAGTGGTGGAGGTGTGCAGGTGGGTAGACCTGCTGGGAGAGCTGCACGACCCAGCCTGGAAATTGTGCAAGGGCACCGGGAGATGAATCGGGGGAGTGAGACCCCAAATTGATGAAGCACCACAGTTTGGTCAATGGGAATTGGTTTTTAGAACCCATAGTGTAAGTTGGCCAATGGATTGGCAGGGAAAGACCCCGGGTAGTGTAAAGTGTGTTAATGTCATTTAGAGGATAGTTAGGATTAAGAATCTCCTCGCACCATCTACATCCACTCACCTGAGGTGACGTACTCCGCACCATGCCATGGTTGTTTTTATTATTTTGATGCAAATGTTTGGGATGTGAGACGCATCATGACGTGGGTGTGACATTGTGCTTGATTTTCCATCTCTTCCTCCTTATGAGGATTGATGATGAATTGGGTGATGGCAAATTTTGGATAGAGGGATTGTGGAGACGAATTTGGTATAGGGGAAATATGGGGAAGACGTGACATTAGCGACGAATTTGTAATGTGTAGATTTTGTAAATATGGGGTAAGGGCAAGGGTAGAGTAGGTGACAGGGGGGGGGGGGGGGGGTGACGTACGGTAGGGACGAGCTTTCTCACTTCGCTCTCCGTACGCACTTCGCCTTGCATTGCCTTGTTTAATGTGTACCCTTGTGACCTTACCCCCCGCTCATCTGTCTTTTCCCCCCTTTGTCTCCCACATGAGGACCTGTGCGCCACTGGGCGCCGAGGGGAGCGTGCGTTAGTCCGCCATTGTGCGCCCGGAACTCCCAGAACCAGCTGTCTGCATCGATGCACCACATTATGGACCACATGTCTGTGGCTTAGCACCACTTATGGACCCCATGGGTTGGGGCATGGCCCCTCTGCTGGAACCGGCCATGAGGGCCCGAGATCTTGCTGGCGGACCTTGGCCACAGGGCACCGATGCCCCACAGGTGAACCATACATAGTCGGCCCCCCTGTGGGCCATAAATAAAAGAAATGGACACGTTGGGTGCATTTTATTTTAATACAAATAGGCCGCCAGCAAAGAAGATGACAACAACTGGAAGAAAGCAAATAGCCAGCAGAGGGAGCCGAAGAGCAAGAGACCACCAGCAGGGTTAGGGGTTGTTTGGTTATTTTTATTCATGAACAGTGATGACTGTGCACCGATTGGTGCTTGAGGGTGCTTTGGTGCGTTTTTGGGTGCTTTCATGGTGCATCGATGCAGGGCAGACTGTCTCCCCCCCCAAAAGAACAATCACAGGTCCTGGGATGCATTTTGTAAATAAAGTAACGTCATTGTAAATAATGCTCCCCACCGTCAATGTATAGTTTGAAGACCATTCCGCAATTCGGTTAGCTGTGGGCGTGAGTCTGTTAGGTAGGGTGCAATGGAGCAGCGGGACATATTTATTTGTGTTTTAAAACTGTCGCACTCAGGGTCAGGTTAAATGTAGAGGGAACTACACCTACGTGCCACACTAAAAGTTAAGGTAAGAGGCCTGGGACGTGCCTAAGAGGAGGAGGGTGCAGTGTTGTGGATATGAGAATGGTTTGTTTTTTTTGTTGTTGTTGTGTAAATTGTTGTAAAATATCGCCCTCCTTACTCCAGTGTTGTATAAAGGTCAAAGGGCGTTCCCGTAGTTAATTCCATAAAGCATACACGAAGGACACCATATATCCCTGTTCAGTAGTTTATTTCCTTATTCTGTGTATTAGGTTAAGGCTTTGTCTTCCATTAATCAATACTCCATTGCACCGAATTCAAATAGATAGATCCCCTTTCATTCCCATTCCCAAAACCTCTACTGCCAACTGCATTTGCCGCCATTACGGCTTGGTCAGCTCGGGGAAGAAGGGCGTGCCCGCCCATCGTCATCAAGGGCGGAGCCAGAGGGCCGTGCCGACCAATCAGGGCCGAGGCGAGCTGACCGATGGGCGTGTCCTGGACACCAGCGGCTTGATCGCCTGAGGCGCTATAAAGCGTGCGCGCGAAAGCCGAGAGGTTGTTGTTGGACTAAGCAAGAGAGGGAGAGGTCAATTACAAGAGTTGCGCCAAAGGTTCCAAGAAAGAGTTGCGCCAAAGGTTCCAAGAAAGAGTTGCGCCAGAGGTTCCAAGAAACAGTTGCGCCAGAGAGGTTCCAAGAAAGAGTTGCGCCAAAGGTTCCAAGAAAGAGTTGCGCCAGAGGTTCCAAGAAAGAGTTGCGCCAGAGAGGTTCCAAGAAAGAGTTGCGCCAGAGATGGCAGATGAGTTCAGAGTTCTAAGAGTTGCGCCAGAGACGGCAGATGAGTCGGGACGAGCCCTCGGGGAAAGAAGGGAGACGCATCCTGAGGTGAGCCAGAGAACCAGCAGCTTTGGCTCCACAAGCAGCGTTGACTCCACCAGGCAGCTTCGACCCGTTACCCCGCGGGAACCAGATTGCGGTGGCATCGGTGGCCGTCGAGGTCCAGCCCGACGTCCCGTGCGGGATCAAGCCCGAACCATCTGCCCCAGCTGAACCTTCCCATTCCTCCTTCCAGCATTCATTCCAACGATTCCATCCTTCTTGTGTACGTGAGTTTGTTTTGTTTGTTCTGTCCCCGGGTTAATTAAGACTGCTATAGATAAGCTAGGACTTTGCACTGTGTCCTTCTGGTCCGTCCCTCTTTCTATTTTATTTTATTATCTTTCCTCCTCCTTGGTTTCTTTGATTGTGTAAACTGTAAATAGTAATAAATTATATTCGTATTTCCACCCTTTTGCTTTGGTGTTCTTCTTCTTCACATCCTTCGCTTTTGTCTTTTCCCTATTGAATATCTGTGGCGCGATTTTGTCCATCGTCCAGGAATCGGGTTAGTCAGGGTAACTGTTCGGGCGCGGCGGCCATCCGCTCGGCCAATCAACATCCTAGCCGCGTCCGTAACAATATATATAGAGAAAAACAGGTTTCGGCCACATACAAGTTTGCCCGTACTGACAAACATGTGCCAGTTATCACTCCTTCGAAGAGTAAAACCGTGTTTCGACAACATACAAGTTTGCCCGTCCTGGGAGGCAACACTTGCCAGTTATCACTCGTTTTCATTGTAAAAACGAGTTTCAGCGACAGACGTATTTGCTGGTGCTGGAAGGCACCACTTTTGCCAGTTATTGCTGTTTATTTGTGTAAAAACGAGTTTCGGCCACATATGAGTTTGCCGGTCCTGGGAAATGTCACATGCCAATTATCACTAGTTCTAAAGTACAAACCTGTTTCGGCCACGTATGAGTTTGCCCGTCCTGGGAAATGTCACATGCCAATTATCACTAGTTCTAAAGTACAAGCCTGTTTCGGCCACATATGAGTTTGCCCGTCCTGGGAAACGCAATGTGCCAGTTATGACTCGTTTAAAGAAAAAAACAAGTTTCGGCCACATACATGTTTGCTCGTCCTGACACCATGTGCCAGTTATCACTCGTTCTAAGACATCGTACGAGTTTGCCCGTCCTGGGAAAAGCCACATGCCAGTTATCACTCGTTCTCATGTACAAACCTGTTTCGGCCACATACAAGTTTGCCCGTCATGACAACCATGTACCAGTTATCACTGGTTCGAAGACATCGTACGCGTTTGCCCGTCCTGGGAGACAACACTTGCCAGTTATCACTCGTTCTCAGTGTAAAAACGAGTTTCAGCCACATACGAGTTTGTCTGTCCTGGGAGGCATCACTTGCCAGTTATCACTGTTTATTTGTGTAAAAACGAGTTTCGACCACATATGAGTTTGCCCGTCCTGCGAAACGCAATGTGCCAGTCATCACTCGTTTAAAGAGAAAACACGTTTCGGCCACATACGAGTTTCCCCGTCTTGACAACCATGTGCCAGATATCACTTATTCTCAGTGTTAAAACGAGTTTCAGCGACATCCGAGTTTCAGCGACATACGAGTTTGTCTGTCCTGGGAGGCACCACTTGCCAGTTATCACTGTTTATTTGTGTAAAAACGAGTTTCGACCACATATGAGTTTGCCCGTCCTGGGAAATGCAATGTGCCAGTTATCACTCGTTTATAGAGGAAAAACAGCTTTCGGCCACATACGACTTTGCCCATCCTGACAACCATGTGCCAGTTATCATTCGTTCTTCTAGTAAAACCTTGTTTCGACAACGTACGAGTTTGCCCATTCTGGAAGACGCCACATGCCAGTTGTCACTCAGACTATGTGTGAAAATGAGTTTCGTCCAAATCCGAGTTTCCCCATCCTTGGAGACGACAAGTGCCAGTTATCACTTGTTCTAAGTGTAAAACTGTGTTTCAACAAAGTACGAGTTTGCCCGTCCTGGGAGACAACACGTGCCAGTTATCACTCGTTCTCAGTGTAAAAACGAGTTTCAGCGACATACTAATTTGCCCGTCCTGGGAGGCACGAGTTTTGCCAGTTATTGCTGGTTATTTGTGTAAAAACGCGTTTCACCACATATGAGTTTGCCCATACTGTGAAACGGGTTACGCCACATGCCAGTTATCACGAGTTCTAATGTACAAACCTGTTTCGGCCACAAATGAGTTTGCCCATACTGGGAAACACAATGTGCCAGTTATCACTTGCTTGAAGAGAAAAACAAGTTTCGGCCACATACGAGTTTGCCCGTCCTGACAACCATTTGCCAGTTATCACTCCCTCTCAGTGCAAAAACGAGTTTCGGCCACATACAAGTTTCCTGTCCCGACAACACTTGCCAGTTATCACTCGTTCTCAGTGTTAAAACGAGTTTCTGCCACGTATGAGTTTGCCCGTCCTGGCAAACACCACATGCCAGTTAGCACGAGTTCACATGAACAAACCTGTTTCGGCCACATATGAGTTTGCCCATCACGGGAAACACAATGTGCCAGTTATACTCCTTCTCAGAGCAAAAACGAGTTTCGACCACATATGAGTTTGCCCGTCCTGTAAAAAGCCACATGCCAGTTATCACTCGTTTTCACGTACAAATCTGTTTCGGCCACATACAGGTTTGCCCGTCCTGACAACCATGTACCAGTTATCACTCGTTCTAAGAGTAAAACTGTGTTTCGACATCGTACGAGTTTGCCCGTCCTGAGAGACAACACTTGCCAGTTATCACTCATTCTCAGTGTAAAAATAAGTTTCAGACACATACGAGTTTGCCTGTCCTGGGACGCACCACTTTCCAGTTATCACTGTTTATTTGTGGAAAAACTAGTTAAGATCGCCTTCGTGTTTGTCCATTCTAGGAGAGCCACATGCCAGTTATCACTAGTTCTAATGTACAAACCTGTTTCGGCCACATATGAGTATGCCCGTCCTGGGAAACGCAATGTGACAGTTATCGCTCGTTTAAAGAGTAAAACAGGTTTCGGCCACATACAAGTTTGCTCGTCCTGACAACCATTTGCCAGTTATCACTCGATCGAAGAGTAAAACCGTCTTTCGACAACGTACGAGTTTGCCTGTCATGGAAGACAACACTTGGCAGTTATCACTCGTTCTCAGTGTAAAAACGAGTTTCAGCGACATATGAATTTTCCCATCTTGGGAGGCACCACTTTTGCCAGTTATTACTGATTAATTTGTGTAAAAACGAGTTTCGGCCACATATGAGTTTCCCTGTCTTTACAACCATGTGCCAGTTGTCACTCGTTCTGAGAGTAAAATCGTGTTTCGACAACGTTTGAGTTTCCCCATCCTGGGAGACTATATTTGCCAGTTATCACTCGTTCTCAGTGTAAAAACGAGTTTGAGCACCATACGAATTTGTCCGTTCTGGGAGGCACCAATTTCGCCAGTTATTACTTTTTATTTGTGTAAAAACTTGTTTCGGCCACATATAAGTTTGACCATCCTGCGAAACGCAATGTGCCAGTTATCACTCGTTTAAAGAGAAAAACATGTTTCGGCCACATACATGTTTGCTCGTCCTGACACCATGTGCCAGTTATCACTCGTTCTAAGACATCGTACGAGTTTGCCCGTCCTGGGAAAAGCCACATGCCAGTTATCACTCGTTCTCATGTACAAACCTGTTTCGGCCACATACAAGTTTGCCCGTCATGACAACCATGTACCAGTTATCACTGGTTCGAAGACATCGTACGCGTTTGCCCGTCCTGGGAGACAACACTTGCCAGTTATCACTCGTTCTCAGTGTAAAAACGAGTTTCAGCCACATACGAGTTTGTCTGTCCTGGGAGGCATCACTTGCCAGTTATCACTGTTTATTTGTGTAAAAACGAGTTTCGACCACATATGAGTTTGCCCGTCCTGCGAAACGCAATGTGCCAGTCATCACTCGTTTAAAGAGAAAACACGTTTCGGCCACATACGAGTTTGCCCGTCTTGACAACCATGTGCCAGATATCACTTATTCTCAGTGTTAAAACGAGTTTCAGCGACATCCGAGTTTCAGCGACATACGAGTTTGTCTGTCCTGGGAGGCACCACTTGCCAGTTATCACTGTTTATTTGTGTAAAAACGAGTTTCGACCACATATGAGTTTGCCCGTCCTGGGAAATGCAATGTGCCAGTTATCACTCGTTTATAGAGGAAAAACAGCTTTCGGCCACATACGACTTTGCCCATCCTGACAACCATGTGCCAGTTATCATTCGTTCTTCTAGTAAAACCTTGTTTCGACAACGTACGAGTTTGCCCATTCTGGAAGACGCCACATGCCAGTTGTCACTCAGACTATGTGTGAAAATGAGTTTCGTCCAAATCCGAGTTTCCCCATCCTTGGAGACGACAAGTGCCAGTTATCACTTGTTCTAAGTGTAAAACTGTGTTTCAACAAAGTACGAGTTTGCCCGTCCTGGGAGACAACACGTGCCAGTTATCACTCGTTCTCAGTGTAAAAACGAGTTTCAGCGACATACTAATTTGCCCGTCCTGGGAGGCACGAGTTTTGCCAGTTATTGCTGGTTATTTGTGTAAAAACGCGTTTCACCACATATGAGTTTGCCCATACTGTGAAACGGGTTACGCCACATGCCAGTTATCACGAGTTCTAATGTACAAACCTGTTTCGGCCACAAATGAGTTTGCCCATACTGGGAAACACAATGTGCCAGTTATCACTTGCTTGAAGAGAAAAACAAGTTTCGGCCACATACGAGTTTGCCCGTCCTGACAACCATTTGCCAGTTATCACTCCCTCTCAGTGCAAAAACGAGTTTCGGCCACATACAAGTTTCCTGTCCCGACAACACTTGCCAGTTATCACTCGTTCTCAGTGTTAAAACGAGTTTCTGCCACGTATGAGTTTGCCCGTCCTGGCAAACACCACATGCCAGTTAGCACGAGTTCACATGAACAAACCTGTTTCGGCCACATATGAGTTTGCCCATCACGGGAAACACAATGTGCCAGTTATACTCCTTCTCAGAGCAAAAACGAGTTTCGACCACATATGAGTTTGCCCGTCCTGTAAAAAGCCACATGCCAGTTATCACTCGTTTTCACGTACAAATCTGTTTCGGCCACATACAGGTTTGCCCGTCCTGACAACCATGTACCAGTTATCACTCGTTCTAAGAGTAAAACTGTGTTTCGACATCGTACGAGTTTGCCCGTCCTGAGAGACAACACTTGCCAGTTATCACTCATTCTCAGTGTAAAAATAAGTTTCAGACACATACGAGTTTGCCTGTCCTGGGACGCACCACTTTCCAGTTATCACTGTTTATTTGTGGAAAAACTAGTTAAGATCGCCTTCGTGTTTGTCCATTCTAGGAGAGCCACATGCCAGTTATCACTAGTTCTAATGTACAAACCTGTTTCGGCCACATATGAGTATGCCCGTCCTGGGAAACGCAATGTGACAGTTATCGCTCGTTTAAAGAGTAAAACAGGTTTCGGCCACATACAAGTTTGCTCGTCCTGACAACCATTTGCCAGTTATCACTCGATCGAAGAGTAAAACCGTCTTTCGACAACGTACGAGTTTGCCTGTCATGGAAGACAACACTTGGCAGTTATCACTCGTTCTCAGTGTAAAAACGAGTTTCAGCGACATATGAATTTTCCCATCTTGGGAGGCACCACTTTTGCCAGTTATTACTGATTAATTTGTGTAAAAACGAGTTTCGGCCACATATGAGTTTCCCTGTCTTTACAACCATGTGCCAGTTGTCACTCGTTCTGAGAGTAAAATCGTGTTTCGACAACGTTTGAGTTTCCCCATCCTGGGAGACTATATTTGCCAGTTATCACTCGTTCTCAGTGTAAAAACGAGTTTGAGCACCATACGAATTTGTCCGTTCTGGGAGGCACCAATTTCGCCAGTTATTACTTTTTATTTGTGTAAAAACTTGTTTCGGCCACATATAAGTTTGACCATCCTGCGAAACGCAATGTGCCAGTTATCACTCGTTTAAAGAGAAAAACATGTTTCGGCCACATACGAGTTTGCCCGTCCTGACAACCATGTGCCAGATATCACTCATTCTCAGTGTAAAAACGAGTTTCAGCAACATCCAAGTTTCAGCGACATACGAGTTTGGCTTTAATGGGAGGCACCACTTGCCAGTTATCCCTGTTTATTTGTGCAAAAACGGGTTTCGATCGCATACAAGTTTGCCCGTCCTGGGAAACGCAATGTGCCAGTTACCACTCGTTTAAAGAGGAAAAACAGCTTTCGGCCACATACGAGTTTGCATGTCCTGACAACCATGTGCCAGTTATCACTCGTTCTAAGAGTAAAACCTTGTTTTGACAATGTACGAGTTTGCACATTCTGAAAGACGCCACTTCTGAAATTCTGAAAGATGCCAGTTGTCACTCAGACTATGTGTAAAAATGAGTTTCGGCCAAATCCGAGTTTCCCCATCCTTGGAGACGCCAAGTGCCAGTTATCACTTGTCTGAAGCGTAAAAACGAGTTTCAGCCAAAAAACAAGTTTGCCTGTCCTCATAACCATGTGCCACTTATCGCTCGTTCTTAGAGTAAAACTGTGCTTCGACAACGTACGAGTTTGCCCGTCCTGGGAGACAACACGTGCCAGTTATCACTCGTTCTCAGTGTAAAAACGAGTTTCAGCGACATACTAATTTGCCCGTCCTGGGAGGCACGAGTTTTGCCAGTTATTGCTGTTTATTTGTGTAAAAACGAGTTTCGCCACATATCAGTTTGCTCATACTGGGAAACGGGTTACGCCACATGCCAGTTATCACTAGTTCTAATGTACAAACCTGTTTCGGCCACATATGAGTTTGCCCATCCTGGGAAACGCAATGTGCCAGTTATCACGCGTTGAAAGAGAAAAACAAGTTACGGCCACATACGAGGTTGCCCGTCCTGACAACCATGTGCCAGTTATCACTCCTTCTCAGTGCAAAAACGAGTTTAGGCCACATATGAGTTTGACTGTCCTGGGAAACACAATGTGCCAGTGATCACTCGTTTATAGAGAAAAACAGGTTTCGGCCACATACAAGTTTCCTGTCCTGACAACCGTGTGCCAGTTGTCACTCCTTTGAAGAGTAAAACCATGTTTCGACAACGTACGAGTTTGACCGTCCTCGGAGACAACACTTGCCAGTTATCTCTCGTTCTCAGTGTAAAAACGAGTTTCAGCGACAGACGAAATTGCCGGTGCTGGGAAGCACCACTTTTGCCAGTTATGACTGTTTATTTGTGTAAAAACGAGTTTCGGCCGCATATGAGTGCCTATCTAGTAGCTCAATGATAGTTATCACTTTGAAAACAAACCCACCTCCATATAATCTGGAAGTTGAATTTTAGGGGAGAGGGGTAGCATTTTTGCTTATAACTTCAGTTCTACTGAACATATTTTGACAAATTATGATTCATTGTGAAGCTACATCATATATCTACGAAACTGTAATCCAATTTACACCTTTAATTATCAGGTGACTTCCTCGGAGGTCAAAAGGTCATGTTTCCTTTGCAAAATCGAAAATTTCGTGTGTTTTTGTTTTCAACTGATCTGATTACTATTTCGTGATATGTAGATGCTGAAATTATTTCACAATGTTTATATGGGACATTGTGGATGATTTTATTAACATTGCATTCACAAAACTTCAACAATTAACTTTATATTAACCCTTTTTATGCAAGCATTATTTCTTCGATTTCCGAAATTTTTTGTCATTGTCTGTACAAATGTGAAACCTGCTTTAAATAGACCATTATGATACTAAAAGAATATTGTGACTCGTACATGCTAAATGAAACATGTCTTATGCCTTGCTTTCCTTGCAGAGGTGTGTGTATGTATGCAGTAGATTGGTGAAGAACTAAGATATCTACAATGGATCTACCAACTTGTGACCAGGATCCTGCACCGCAGAAACGTGCAAAAATGAGCTGCATCATTCATTGCACTAACGATGATTCGGAGCTAGCAACGCTGCAAGGTCTTGAATCCTGGAAAACCCTGCTTAGAGCGGCAGAAAGAAGAAAACACACTCCACTCTTGGAGATAACCAGGGGCCTAGAAGAAAGTGAAGTACCACAGATTCAGTATCATCACAAATGTCGCAGTGTATTCACTATGAAAAAGCTTCTTGAAGCCATCACAAACCGTGGTATCCAGAACCAAGGTGCTGATGTTAAGGCTAAAGATACTGGTACAAGAAAATCATCGAGAGATGCACCAAGTACTTCAAGAGTATACGAAAGGCTATGTATCTTCTGTAACTGCTCAAGCAAATACCTGCCAGGAACACGTACATGAGAACGCCTCACACAGTGTTTGGAGTTAACAGCTGATGCCAAAGTTTGTGAAGCAGCTACTAGGAAATTTGATGAAAAAGTTCTTGCAGCAGTGAGTCGAGACCTTGTTGCAGTAGAGGGACAATACCACAACTCTTGCTATAGATTGTAAACAAAAGAAGAGACTACAGCCACATTTAGTACGAGTTAAGACCTTGAAGAAAAAGAGTATGAGAAAGCGATGGAACAACCATATGAGCAGCTCATCATGTACATCAGGAATGACCATTGGCCACATCCTGACGTTTTTCCATTGACGGACTGTTTGTAGATGATAGATGGAATGAGCCTGGTCCAAAAGATGAAGGGGAAAGACAAAACGTTCTCCCAACTGGCAGAATCAGTATTGGCTCAAGTTATCCATGAAGGTGGTCAGAGCAAGCGCATTGATGTTATCTTTGATGTATATAGAGAAATGTCCATCAAAGATTTGGAGAGAGCAAAGAGAGGCGCAGATTCAGGTATTGAGCTAAGGAGCATTGCGCCTGGCAACAATATACACCAATGGAGGAGGCTTTTGTGTAGCTCTAAAAACAAAACACACCTCATCAGGTTCTTTGTGGAAGAATGGAAAGGTCAACTTGAGAAGATGAAGGACAAAGATCTGTATGTTACCTGTGAGGATGTCTGTTTCAAGCTCACAAGGGAACGATGGGAGGAGGTTCCGGAGCTATCAAGTACCCAGGAAGAAGCAGACACCCAAACACTTTACTTTACCAAAACAGTAAAGATGAAAACAGTGTTGCGAAACCACTTTTGGCACTTATGCTGGTGTCAAAAACCACTTTCCGCACTTCAGCTGGTGTTGAAAACCATTTTCCGCACTTGTGCTAGTGTTGAAAACCACTTTTCTCACTTGTGTTCGTGTTGAAAACCAATTTTGCACTTGTGTTAGTGTTGAAAACCACTTTTCGCACTTGTGTTAGTGTTTAAAACAACTTTTCGCACTTTTGTAAGTGTTGAAAACCACTTTACGCACTTGTGAAAGTGTTGAAAACCACTTTCCGCACGTGGGATAGTATTGCAAAAGCACTTTTCGGACTCGTGCTAGCATTGAAAACCACTGTCCGCACTTGTGCTGGCATTGAAAACCACTTTCCGCACTTGCACTAGTGTTGCAAAACCACTTATCACCCTCATGTTAGTGTTGAAAACCACTTTTCGCACTTGTGTTAGTGTTGAAAACAACTTTTCACGCTTGTGTTAGTGTCGAAAACCACTTTTCGCACTTAATTTAGTGTTGAATACCACTTTTCGCACTTGTGTTTGTTTTGAAAACCACTTTTTACACTTGTGTTAGTGTTGAAAACCACTTTTTGCACTGGTGTTACTGTTGAAAACCACTTTTCACACTTGCTTTAGTGTTGAAAACCACTTTTTGCACTGGTGTTACTGTTGAAAACCACTTTTCGCACTTGTGTTTGTTTTGAAAACCACTTTTTACATTTGTGTTAGTGTTGAAAACCACTTTTTGCACTTGTGTTCGTGTTGAAAACCACTTTTCGCACTTGTGTTAGTGTTGAAAATCAATTTTTCAAACTTGTGTTAGCATTGAAAAACACTTCCCGCACTTGCGCTATTGTTGCAAAACCACATATTGCCCTCATATTAGTGTTGAAAACCACTTTCGGGACTTGTGTTAAAGTTTCAAAACCACTTTCCACACATGTGCTGGCGTTGGAAAAAAATTTCCGCGCTTGTGCTAGTGTTGCTAAACCACTTTCTGCACTTGTACTAGTGTTGTAATCACTTTCCACACTTGTGCTAGTGTTGGAAACCTACTTTCCGCACTTGTGCTGGCATTGAAAACCACTTTCCGCACTTGAGCTAGTGTCGCGGAACCACTTTTCGCACTCCTCTTAATGTTGAAAACCCCTTTTTGCACTTGTGTTAGTGTTGAAAACTACTTTTCACACTTGTGTTCGTGTTGAAAACCCCTTTTTGCACTTGTGTTAGTGATGAAAACTACTTTTCACACTTGTGTTAGTGTTGAAAAACACTTTTCGCACTTGTGTTAGTGTTGAAAAACACTTTTCGCACTCCTCTTCGTGGTAACAACACTTTCCGCACTTGCGCTAGTGTTGAAAAACACTTTCCACATTCGTGCTGGTGTTGATAACCACTCTCCACACTTGTGCTGGTGTTGGAAAACAACTTTCCACACTTGTGCTGGCATAGAAAACCATTTTCCGCACTTGTGTTAGTGCTGCAAAACTACTTTCCGCACTTCGACTGGCGTTGAAAACCACTTTCCGCACTTCAGGAAGTGTTGAAAACCACTTTCCGCACTTCAGCGAGTGTTGAAAACTACTTTCTGCACTTGTGCTAGTGTTGAAAACCACTTTTCGCACTTGTGTTAGTGTTGAAAACCACTTTTCGCATTTGTGGTATTGTTGCAAAACCATTTTCGACACTTATGCTGGTGTTGCAAACCACTTTACGCACTTGTGCTAGTGTTGAAAACCACTTTTCGCACTTGTGTTAGTGTTGAAAACCACTTTCCGCACACGTGTTAGTGTTGCAAAAGCACTCGTCGCACTCGTGTTTGTGTTGAATAACCACCTGTCTCACTTGTGCTGGTGTTGCAAAAACACTTTTCGCCCTTGTGTTAGTGTTGAAAACCACTTTTCGCGCTTGTGTTAGTGTTGAAAACAACTTTCCGCACTTCAGCTAGTGTTGAAAACCACTTCCCGCACGTGTGCTCATGTTGAAAACCACTCTTTGCACTTGGGTTAGTGTTGCAAAATCACTTTTCGGACACGTAATAGCATTGAAAACCACTGTCCGCACTTGTGCTGGCATTGAAAATCACTTTTCGCACTTGCTTCAGTGTTGCAAAACCACTTTCAACACTTGCACTCGTGTTGAAAACCACTTTTCGTCCTTGTGTTAAAGTTTCAAAACCACTTTCCACAGTGGTGCTGGCGTTGGAAACCACTTTTTGCACTTGTGTTGGTGTTGCAAAACCACTTTCGGCACTTATGCCGGTGTTGAAAACCACTTTTCGCACTTCAGCTGGTGTTGAAAACCACTTTCCGCACTTGTGCTCATGTTGAAAACCACTTTTTGCACTTGGGTTAGCATTGCAAAACAACTTTAAGCACTTTGCGTGGGTGTTGCAAATCCACTTTCTGCACTTGTGCTGGATTTGAGCACCATTTTCCACACTTGGGCTAGTGTTGCAAAACCACTTTTCGGCCTCATGCTAGTGTTGAAAACCACTTTCCGCACTTGTGCTTGTGTGAGAAACCACTTTCCGCATTTGGGTTAGTCTTGCAAAACCACTTTTCGGACTCTTGTTAGCATTGAAAACCACTGTCCGCACTTTAGCTGGCATTGAAAACCACTTTTCTCACTTGCTTCAGTGTTGCAAGACCAGTTTCCACACTTGTACTAGTGTTGAAAACCACTTTTCGCACTTGGGTTAGTATTGCAAAACAACTTTAAGCACTTTGCACGGGTGTTGCAAATCCACGTTCCGCACTTTTTCTGGCGTTGAAAACCTATTTCCGCACTTGTGCTCATGTTGAAAACCACTTTTTGCACTTAGGTTAGCATTGCAAAACAACTTTAAGCCCTTTGCTTGGGTGTTGCAAAACCACTTTCCGCACTTGTGCTGGATTTGAGCACCATTTTCCACACTTGGGCTAGTGTTGCAAAACCACTTTTCGGCCTCATGTTAGTGTTGAAAACCACTGTCCGCACTTGTGCGTGTGTTGGAAACCACTTTCCGCACTTGGTTTAGTCTTGCAAAACCACTTTTCGGACTCTTGCTAGCATTGAAAACCACTTTTCGCACTTGCTTCAGTGTTGCAAAACCACTTTCCACACTTGTACTAGTGTTGAAAACCACTTTTCGCACTTGGGTTAGTATTGCAAAACAACTTTAAGCACATTGCACGGGTGTTGCAAATCCACGTTCCGCACTTGTTCTGGCGTTGAAAACCATGTTCCGCACTTGTGCTGTTGTTGCTAAACCACATATCGCCCTCATGTTAGTGTTGAAAACCACTTTTCGCACTTGGGATAGTATTGCAAAAGCACTTTTTGGACTCATGCTCACATTGAAAAGCACTGTCCGCATTTGTGGTGGCGTTGAAAACCACTTTCCGCACTTGCGCTCGTGTTGCAAAACCACTTATCACCCTCATGTTAGTGTTGAAAACCACTTTTCGCACTTGTGTTAGTGTTGAAAACCACTTTAGACGCTTGCGCTAGTATTGAAAACCACTTTTCGCACTTAATTTAGTGTTGAATACCACTTTTCACACTTGTGTTTGTTTTGAAAACCACTTTTTACACTTGTGTTAGTGTTGAAAACCACTTTTTGCACTTGTGTTACTGTTGTAAACCACTTTTCACATTTGCTTTAGTGTTGAAAACCACTTTTCGAACTTGTGTTTGTTTTGAAAACCACTTTTAACACTTGTGTTCGTGTTGAAAACCACTTTTTGCACTTGTGTTCATGTTGAAAACCACTTTTCGCACTTGTGTTAGCATTGAAAAACACTTCCCGCACTTGCGCTGTTGTTGCAAAACCACTTATCGCCCTCATGATAGTGTTGAAAACCACTTTCCGGACTTGTGTTAAAGTTTCAAAAGCACTTTCCACACATGTGCTGGCGTGGAAAAAAATTCCGCGCTTGTGCTAGTGTTGCTAAACCACTTTCTGCACATGGTGTTGTAATCACATCCCACACTTGTGCTAGTGTTGGAAAACTACTTTCCGCACTTGTGCTGGCATTGAAAACCACTTTCCGCACTTGAGCTAGTGTCGCGGAACCACTTTTCGCACTCCTCTTAATGTTGAAAACTACTTTTCGCACTCCTCTTAATGTTGAAAACGACTTTTCACACTTGTGTTCGTGTTGAAAAAAACCCATTTTGCACTCCTCTTAGTGTTGAAAAACACTTTCGGCACTTATGATTGTGTTGAAAACCACTTTCCGCACTTCAGCTAGTGTTGAAAACCACTTTCCGCACTTGTGGTAGTGTTGAAAACCACACTTCGCACTTGTGTTCGTGTTGAAAACCAATTTTCGCACTTGGGTTAGTGTTGCAAAACCACTTTTTGGACTCGTGCTCACATTGAAAACCAGTGTCCGCACTTGTACTGGCATTGAAAATCACTTTTCGCACTTGCTTCACTGTTGCAAAACCAATTTCCACACTTGTTGTGGTGTTGAAAACCGCTTTTCGCTCTTGTGGTAAAGTTTCAAAGCCACTTCCCACACTTGTGCTGGCGTTGGAAACCATTTTCCGCGCTTGTGCTGGTGTTGCAAAACCACTTTCCGTACTCGTGCTGGTGTTGAAAACCTCTTTCCGCACTTATGCTGGTGTTGAAAACCACTTTCCGCACTTCAGCTTGTGTTGAAAACCACTCTCCGCACTTGTGCTAGTGATGAAAAACCACTCGTCGCACTTGTGTTCGTGTTGAAAACCAATTTTTGCAGTTGTGTTTGTGTTGTAAAACCACGTTCGGCACTTATGCTGGTGTTGAAAACCACTTTTCGCACTTGGGTTAGTATTGCAAAACCACTCTCCACACTTATGCTAGTGTTGGAAAACAACTTTCCGGACTTGTGCTGTCGTGGAAAACCACGCTTCGCATTTTTGTTAGTGTTGGAAAATCACTTTTCGGCCTCATGTTAGTGTTGAAAAACACTTTTCGCACTTGCGCCGGTGTTGAAAAACACTTTCCGCACATGATGTGGCATGTAAAATCAATTTCAGCAGTTGTGCTAGTGTTACAGAACCATTTTTCGCCCTCATGTTAGTGTTGAAAAACACTTTTCGCACTTATGATTGTGTTGAAAACCACTTTCCACACTTCAGCTGGTGTTGAAAACCACTTTCCGCACTTGTGCTCATGTTGAAAACCACTTTTTGCACTTGGGTTAGCATTGCAAAACAACTTTAAGCACCTTGCGTGGGTGTTGCAAAGCCACTTTCCACACTTGTGCTGGATTTGAGCACCATTTTCCACATTTGGGCTAGTGTTGCAAAACCACTTTTCGGCCTCATGCTAGTGTTGAAAACCACTTTCCACACTTGTGCTTGTGTTGGAAACCACTTTCCGCACTAGGGTTAGTCTTGCAAAACCACTTTTCGGACTCTTGCTAGCATTGAAAACCACTGTCCGCACTTTAGCTGGCATTGAAAACCACTTTTCGCACTTGCTTCAGTGTTGCAAGAACACTTTCCACACTTGTAGGCCTATTAGTGTGGAAAAAACACTTTTTGCACTTGTGATAGTGTTGAAAAACCACTTTTCGCACTTGTGTTAGTGTTGAAAAACCACTTTTTGCACTTGTGTTAGTGTTGAAAAACCACTTTTCGCACTTGTGTTGGTGCAGGAAACCACTTTTGCACTTGTATTAGTGTGGAAAAAACACTTTTTGCACTTGTGATAGTGTTGAAAAACCACTTTTCGCACTTGTGTTGGTGCAGGAAACCACTTTTGCACTTGTATTAGTGTGGAAAAACCACTTTTCGCACTTGTGTTAGTGTTGAAAAACCACTTTTCGCACTTGTGTTAGTGTTGAAAAACCACTTTTCGCACTTGTGTTGGTGCAGGAAACCACTTCTGCACTTGTATTAGTGTGGAAAAAACACTTTTTGCACTTGTGATAGTGTTGAAAAACCACTTCGCACTTGTGTTAGTGTTGAAAAACAACTTTTCGCACTTGTGTTGGTGCAGGAAACCACTTTTGCACTTGTATTAGTGAGGAAAAAACACTTTTTGCACTTGTGATAGTGTTGAAAAACCACTTTTTGCACTTGTGTTAGTGTTGAAAAACCACTTTTCGCACTTGTGTTAGTGTTGAAAAACCACTTTTCGCAATTGTGTTGGTGCAGGAAACCACTTTTGCACTTGTATTAGTGTGGAAAAAACACTTTTTGCACTTGTGATAGTGTTGAAAGTCCACTTTTCGCACTTGTGTTAGTGTTGAAAAACCACTTTTCGCACTTGTGTTAGTGTTGAAAAACCACTTTTCGCACTTGTGTTGGTGCAGGAAACCACTTTTGCACTTGTATTAGTGTGGAAAAAACACTTTTTGCACTTGTGATAGTGTTGAAAAACCACTTTTCGCACTTGTGTTAGTGTTGAAAAACCACTTTTCGCTTTTGTGTTAGTGTTGAAAAACCACTTTTCGCACTTGTGTTGGTGCAGGAAACCACTTTTGCACTTGTATTAGTGTGGAAAAAACACTTTTTGCACTTGTGATAGTGTTGAAAAACCACATTTTGCACTTGTGATAGTGTTGAAAAACCACTTTTCGCACTTGTGTTTGTGCAGGAAACCACTTTTGTAGTTGTATTAGTGGGGAAAAAACACTTTTCGCACTTGTGTTAGTGTTGAAAAACCAATTTTCGAACTTGTGTTAGTGTTGAAAAACCACTTTTCGCACTTGTGTTGGTGCAGGAAACCAGTTTTGCACTTGTATTAGTGTGGAAAAAACACTTTTTGCACTTGTGATAGTGTTGAAAAACCACTTTTCGCACTTGTGTTAGTGTTGAAAAACCACTTTTCGCACTTGTGTTAGTGTTGAAAAACCACTTTTCGCACTTGTGTTAGTGTTGAAAAACCACTTTTCGCACTTGTGTTAGTGTTGAAAAACCACTTTTTGCACTTGTGTTGGTGCAGGAAACCACTTTTGCACTTGTATTAGTGTGGAAAAAACACTTTTTGCACTTGTGATAGTGTTGAAAAACCACTTTTTGCACTTGTGTTAGTGTTGAAAAACCACTTTTCGCACTTGTGGTGGTGCAGGAAACCACTTTTGCACTTGTATTAGTGTGGAAAAACCACTTTTCGCACTTGTGTTAGTGTTGAAAAACCACTTTTCGCACTTGTGTTAGTGTTGAAAAACCACTTTTCGCACTTGTGTTGGTGCAGGAAACCACTTTTGCACTTGTATTAGTGTGGAAAAAACACTTTTTGCACTTGTGATAGTGTTGAAAAACCACTTTTCGCACTTGTGTTAGTGTTGAAAAACCACTTTTCTCACTTGTGTTGGTGCAGGAAACCACTTTTGCATTTGTATTAGTGTGGAAAAAACACTTTTTGCACTTGCGATAGTGTTGAAAAACTACTTTTCGCACTTGTGTTAGTGTTGAAAAACCACTTTTCGCACTTGTGTTGGTGCAGGAAACCACTTTTGCACTTGTATTAGTGTGGAAAAACCACTTTTCGCACTTGTGTTAGTGTTGAAAAACCACTTTTCGCACTTGTGTTGGTGCAGGAAACCACTTCTGCACTTGTATTAGTGTGGAAAAAACACTTTTTGCACTTGTGATATTGTTGAAAAATCACTTTTCGCACTTGTGTTAGTGTTGAAAAACCACTTTTCGCACTTGTGTTGGTGCAGGAAACCACTTTTGCACTTGTATTGGTGTGGAAAAAACACTTTTTGCACTTGTGATAGTGTTGAAAAACCACTTTTCGCACTTGTGTTAGTGTTGAAAAACCACTTTTCGCACTTGTGTTGGTGCAGGAAACCACTTTTGCACTTGTATTAGTGTGGAAAAACCACTTTTCGCACTTGTGTTAGTGTTGAAAAACCACTTTTCGCACTTGTGTTCGTGTTGAAAAACCACTTTTCGCACTTGTGTTAGTGCAGGAAACCACTTTTGCACTTGTATTAGTGTGGAAAAAACACTTTTTGCACTTGCGGTAGTGTTGAAAAACTACTTTTCGCACTTGTGTTAGTGTTGAAAAACCACTTTTCGCACCTGTGTTGGTGCAGGAAACCACTTTTGCACTTGTATTAGTGTGGAAAAAACACTTTTTGCACTTGTGATAGTGTTGAAAAACCACTTTTCGCACTTGTGTTAGTGTGGAAAAACCACTTTTCGCACTTGTGTTAGTGTTGAAAAACCACTTTTCGCACTTGTGTTAGTGTTGAAAAACCACTTTTCGCACTTGTGTTGGTGCAGGAAACCACTTCTGCACTTGTATTAGTGTGGAAAAAACACTTTTTGCACTTGTGATAGTGTTGAAAAATCACTTTTTGCGCTTGTGTTAGTGTTGAAAAACCACTTTTCGCACTTGTGTTGGTGCAGGAAACCACTTTTGCACTTGTATTAGTGTGGAAAAACACTTTTTGCACTTGTGATAGTGTTGAAAAACCACTTTTCGCACTTGTGTTAGTGTTGAAAAACCACTTTTCGCACTTGTGTTGGTGCAGGAAACCACTTTTGCACTTGTATTAGTGTGGAAAAACCACTTTTCGCACTTGTGTTAGTGTTGAAAAACCACTTTTCGCACTTGTGTTAGTGTTGAAAAACCACTTTTCGCACTTGTGTTGGTGCAGGAAACCACTTTTGCACTTGTATTAGTGTGGAAAAAACACTTTTTGCACTTGTGATAGTGTTGAAAAACCACTTTTCGCACTTGTGTTAGTGTAGAAAAACCACTTTTCTCACTTGTGTTGGTGCAGGAAACCACTTTTGCACTTGTATTAGTGTGGAAAAAACACTTTTTGCACTTGCGATAGTGTTGAAAAACTACTTTTCGCACTTGTGTTAGTGTTGAAAAACCACTTTTCGCACTTGTGTTGGTGCAGGAAACCACTTTTGCACTTGTATTAGTGTGGAAAAACCACTTTTCGCACTTGTGTTAGTGTTGAAAAACCACTTTTCGCACTTGTGTTAGTGTTGAAAAACCACTTTTCGCACCTGTGTTGGTGCAGGAAACCACTTTTGCACTTGTATTAGTGTGGAAAAAACACTTTTTGCACTTGTGATAGTGTTGAAAAACCACTTTTCGCACTTGTGTTAGTGTTGAAAAACCACTTTTCGCACTTGTGTTGGTGCAGGAAACCACTTTTGCACTTGTATTAGTGTGGAAAAAACACTTTTCGCACTTGTGTTAGTGTAGAAAAACCACTTTTGCACTTGTATTAGTGTGGAAAAAACACTTTTCGCACTTGTGTTAGTGTAGAAAAACCACTTTTCGCACTTGTGTTAGTGTTGAAAAACCACTTTTCGCACTTGTGTTAGTGTTGAAAAACCACTTTTCGCACTTGTGTTGGTGCAGGAAACCACTTTTGCACTTGTATTAGTGTGGAAAACCACTTTTCGCACTTGTGTTAGTGTTGAAAAACCACTTTTCTCACTTGTGTTAGTGTTGAAAAACCATTTTTCGCACTTGTGATAGTGTTGAAAAATCACTTTTCGCACTTGTGTTAGTGTTGAAAAACCACTTTTCGCACTTGTGTTGGTGCAGGAAACCACTTTTGCACTTGTATTAGTGTGGAAAAAACACTTTTTGCACTTGTGATAGTGTTGAAAAACCACTTTTCGCACTTGTGTTAGTGTTGAAAAACCACTTTTCGCACTTGTGATAGTGTTGAAAAATCACTTTTCGCACTTGTGTTCGTGTTGAAAAACCACTTTTCGCACTTGTGTTGGTGCAGGAAACCACTTTTGCACTTGTATTAGTGTGGAAAAAACACTTTTTGCACTTGTGATAGTGTTGAAAAACCACTTTTCGCACTTGTGTTAGTGTTGAAAAACCACTTTTCGCACTTGTGTTGATGCAGGAAACCACTTTTGCACTTGTATTAGTGTGGAAAAACCACTTTTCGCAATTGTGTTAGTGTTGAAAAACCACTTTTCGCACTTGTGTTAGTGTTGAAAAACCACTTTTCGCACTTGTGTTGGTGCAGGAAACCACTTTTGCACTTGTATTAGTGTGGAAAAAACACTTTTTGCACTTGTGATAGTGTTGAAAAACCACTTTTCGCACTTGTGTTAGTGTTGAAAAACCACTTTTCGCACTTGTGTTGGTGCAGGAAACCACTTTTGCACTTGTATTAGTGTGGAAAAAACACTTTTTGCACTTGCGATAGTGTTGCAAAACTACTTTTCGCACTTGTGTTAGTGTTGAAAACCACTTTTCGCACTTGTGTTGGTGCAGGAAACCACTTTTGCACTTGTATTAGTGTGGAAAAACCACTTTTCGCACTTGTGTTAGTGTTGAAAAACCACTTTTCGCACTTGTGTTAGTGTTGAAAAACCACTTTTCGCACTTGTGTTGGTGCAGGAAACCACTTCTGCACTTGTATTAGTGTGGAAAAAACACTTTTTGCACTTGTGATAGTGTTGAAAAACCACTTCGCACTTGTGTTAGTGTTGAAAAACAACTTTTCGCAATTGTGTTGGTGCAGGAAACCACTTTTGCACTTGTATTAGTGTGGAAAAAACAACACTTTTTGCACTTGTGATAGTGTTGAAAATCCACTTTTCGCACTTGTGTTAGTGTTGAAAAACCACTTTTCGCACTTGTGTTAGTGTTGAAAAACCACTTTTCGCACTTGTGTTGGTGCAGGAAACCACTTTTGCACTTGTATTAGTGTGGAAAAAACACTTTTTGCACTTGTGATAGTGTTGAAAAACCACTTTTCGCTCTTGTGTTAGTGTTGAAAAACCACTTTTCGCTCTTGTGTTAGTGTTGAAAAACCACTTTTCGCACTTGTGTTGGTGCAGGAAACCACTTTTGCACTTGTATTAGTGTGGAAAAAACACTTTTTGCACTTGTGATAGTGTTGAAAAACCACATTTTGCACTTGTGATAGTGTTGAAAAACCACTTTTCGCACTTGTGTTTGTGCAGGAAACCACTTTTGTAGTTGTATTAGTGGGGAAAAAACACTTTTCGCACTTGTGTTAGTGTTGAAAAACCACTTTTCGCACTTGTGTTAGTGTTGAAAAACCACTTTTCGCACTTGTGTTGGTGCAGGAAACCACTTTTGCACTTGTATTAGTGTGGAAAAAACACTTTTTGCACTTGTGATAGTGTTGAAAAACCACTTTTCGCACTTGTGTTAGTGTTGAAAAACCACTTTTCGCTCTTGTGTTAGTGTTGAAAAACCACTTTTCGCACTTGTGTTGGTGCAGGAAACCACTTTTGCACTTGTATTAGTGTGGAAAAAACACTTTTTGCACTTGTGATAGTGTTGAAAAACCACATTTTGCACTTGTGATAGTGTTGAAAAACCACTTTTCGCACTTGTGTTTGTGCAGGAAACCACTTTTGTAGTTGTATTAGTGGGGAAAAAACACTTTTCGCACTTGTGTTAGTGTTGAAAAACCAATTTTCGAACTTGTGTTAGTGTTGAAAAACCACTTTTCGCACTTGTGTTGGTGCAGGAAACCAGTTTTGCACTTGTATTAGTGTGGAAAAAACACTTTTTGCACTTGTGATAGTGTTGAAAAACCACTTTTCGCACTTGTGTTAGTGTTGAAAAACCACTTTTCGCACTTGTGTTAGTGTTGAAAAACCACTTTTCGCACTTGTGTTAGTGTTGAAAAACCACTTTTCGCACTTGTGTTAGTGTTGAAAAACCACTTTTTGCACTTGTGTTGGTGCAGGAAACCACTTTTGCACTTGTATTAGTGTGGAAAAAACACTTTTTGCACTTGTGATAGTGTTGAAAAACCACTTTTTGCACTTGTGTTAGTGTTGAAAAACCACTTTTCGCACTTGTGTTGGTGCAGGAAACCACTTTTGCACTTGTATTAGTGTGGAAAAACCACTTTTCGCACTTGTGTTAGTGTTGAAAAACCACTTTTCGCACTTGTGTTAGTGTTGAAAAACCACTTTTCGCACTTGTGTTGGTGCAGGAAACCACTTTTGCACTTGTATTAGTGTGGAAAAAACACTTTTTGCACTTGTGATAGTGTTGAAAAACCACTTTTCGCACTTGTGTTAGTGTTGAAAAACCACTTTTCTCACTTGTGTTGGTGCAGGAAACCACTTTTGCATTTGTATTAGTGTGGAAAAAACACTTTTTGCACTTGCGATAGTGTTGAAAAACTACTTTTCGCACTTGTGTTAGTGTTGAAAAACCACTTTTCGCACTTGTGTTGGTGCAGGAAACCACTTTTGCACTTGTATTAGTGTGGAAAAACCACTTTTCGCACTTGTGTTAGTGTTGAAAAACCACTTTTCGCACTTGTGTTGGTGCAGGAAACCACTTCTGCACTTGTATTAGTGTGGAAAAAACACTTTTTGCACTTGTGATATTGTTGAAAAATCACTTTTCGCACTTGTGTTAGTGTTGAAAAACCACTTTTCGCACTTGTGTTGGTGCAGGAAACCACTTTTGCACTTGTATTGGTGTGGAAAAAACACTTTTTGCACTTGTGATAGTGTTGAAAAACCACTTTTCGCACTTGTGTTAGTGTTGAAAAACCACTTTTCGCACTTGTGTTGGTGCAGGAAACGACTTTTGCACTTGTATTAGTGTGGAAAAACCACTTTTCGCACTTGTGTTAGTGTTGAAAAACCACTTTTCGCACTTGTGTTCGTGTTGAAAAACCACTTTTCGCACTTGTGTTAGTGCAGGAAACCACTTTTGCACTTGTATTAGTGTGGAAAAAACACTTTTTGCACTTGCGGTAGTGTTGAAAAACTACTTTTCGCACTTGTGTTAGTGTTGAAAAACCACTTTTCGCACCTGTGTTGGTGCAGGAAACCACTTTTGCACTTGTATTAGTGTGGAAAAAACACTTTTTGCACTTGTGATAGTGTTGAAAAACCACTTTTCGCACTTGTGTTAGTGTGGAAAAACCACTTTTCGCACTTGTGTTAGTGTTGAAAAACCACTTTTCGCACTTGTGTTAGTGTTGAAAAACCACTTTTCGCACTTGTGTTGGTGCAGGAAACCACTTCTGCACTTGTATTAGTGTGGAAAAAACACTTTTTGCACTTGTGATAGTGTTGAAAAATCACTTTTTGCGCTTGTGTTAGTGTTGAAAAACCACTTTTCGCACTTGTGTTGGTGCAGGAAACCACTTTTGCACTTGTATTAGTGTGGAAAAACACTTTTTGCACTTGTGATAGTGTTGAAAAACCACTTTTCGCACTTGTGTTAGTGTTGAAAAACCACTTTTCGCACTTGTGTTGGTGCAGGAAACCACTTTTGCACTTGTATTAGTGTGGAAAAACCACTTTTCGCACTTGTGTTAGTGTTGAAAAACCACTTTTCGCACTTGTGTTAGTGTTGAAAAACCACTTTTCGCACTTGTGTTGGTGCAGGAAACCACTTTTGCACTTGTATTAGTGTGGAAAAAACACTTTTTGCACTTGTGATAGTGTTGAAAAACCACTTTTCGCACTTGTGTTAGTGTAGAAAAACCACTTTTCTCACTTGTGTTGGTGCAGGAAACCACTTTTGCACTTGTATTAGTGTGGAAAAAACACTTTTTGCACTTGCGATAGTGTTGAAAAACTACTTTTCGCACTTGTGTTAGTGTTGAAAAACCACTTTTCGCACTTGTGTTGGTGCAGGAAACCACTTTTGCACTTGTATTAGTGTGGAAAAACCACTTTTCGCACTTGTGTTAGTGTTGAAAAACCACTTTTCGCACTTGTGTTAGTGTTGAAAAACCACTTTTCGCACCTGTGTTGGTGCAGGAAACCACTTTTGCACTTGTATTAGTGTGGAAAAAACACTTTTTGCACTTGTGATAGTGTTGAAAAACCACTTTTCGCACTTGTGTTAGTGTTGAAAAACCACTTTTCGCACTTGTGTTGGTGCAGGAAACCACTTTTGCACTTGTATTAGTGTGGAAAAAACACTTTTCGCACTTGTGTTAGTGTAGAAAAACCACTTTTGCACTTGTATTAGTGTGGAAAAAACACTTTTCGCACTTGTGTTAGTGTAGAAAAACCACTTTTCGCACTTGTGTTAGTGTTGAAAAACCACTTTTCGCACTTGTGTTAGTGTTGAAAAACCACTTTTCGCACTTGTGTTGGTGCAGGAAACCACTTTTGCACTTGTATTAGTGTGGAAAACCACTTTTCGCACTTGTGTTAGTGTTGAAAAACCACTTTTCTCACTTGTGTTAGTGTTGAAAAACCATTTTTCGCACTTGTGATAGTGTTGAAAAATCACTTTTCGCACTTGTGTTAGTGTTGAAAAACCACTTTTCGCACTTGTGTTGGTGCAGGAAACCACTTTTGCACTTGTATTAGTGTGGAAAAAACACTTTTTGCACTTGTGATAGTGTTGAAAAACCACTTTTCGCACTTGTGTTAGTGTTGAAAAACCACTTTTCGCACTTGTGATAGTGTTGAAAAATCACTTTTCGCACTTGTGTTCGTGTTGAAAAACCACTTTTCGCACTTGTGTTGGTGCAGGAAACCACTTTTGCACTTGTATTAGTGTGTAAAAAACACTTTTTGCACTTGTGATAGTGTTGAAAAACCACTTTTCGCACTTGTGTTAGTGTTGAAAAACCACTTTTCGCACTTGTGTTGATGCAGGAAACCACTTTTGCACTTGTATTAGTGTGGAAAAACCACTTTTCGCAATTGTGTTAGTGTTGAAAAACCACTTTTCGCACTTGTGTTAGTGTTGAAAAACCACTTTTCGCACTTGTGTTGGTGCAGGAAACCACTTTTGCACTTGTATTAGTGTGGAAAAAACACTTTTTGCACTTGTGATAGTGTTGAAAAACCACTTTTCGCACTTGTGTTAGTGTTGAAAAACCACTTTTCGCACTTGTGTTGGTGCAGGAAACCACTTTTGCACTTGTATTAGTGTGGAAAAAACACTTTTTGCACTTGCGATAGTGTTGCAAAACTACTTTTCGCACTTGTGTTAGTGTTGAAAACCACTTTTCGCACTTGTGTTGGTGCAGGAAACCACTTTTGCACTTGTATTAGTGTGGAAAAACCACTTTTCGCACTTGTGTTAGTGTTGAAAAACCACTTTTCGCACTTGTGTTAGTGTTGAAAAACCACTTTTCGCACTTGTGTTGGTGCAGGAAACCACTTCTGCACTTGTATTAGTGTGGAAAAAACACTTTTTGCACTTGTGATAGTGTTGAAAAACCACTTCGCACTTGTGTTAGTGTTGAAAAACAACTTTTCGCAATTGTGTTGGTGCAGGAAACCACTTTTGCACTTGTATTAGTGTGGAAAAAACAACACTTTTTGCACTTGTGATAGTGTTGAAAATCCACTTTTCGCACTTGTGTTAGTGTTGAAAAACCACTTTTCGCACTTGTGTTAGTGTTGAAAAACCACTTTTCGCACTTGTGTTGGTGCAGGAAACCACTTTTGCACTTGTATTAGTGTGGAAAAAACACTTTTTGCACTTGTGATAGTGTTGAAAAACCACTTTTCGCTCTTGTGTTAGTGTTGAAAAACCACTTTTCGCTCTTGTGTTAGTGTTGAAAAACCACTTTTCGCACTTGTGTTGGTGCAGGAAACCACTTTTGCACTTGTATTAGTGTGGAAAAAACACTTTTTGCACTTGTGATAGTGTTGAAAAACCACATTTTGCACTTGTGATAGTGTTGAAAAACCACTTTTCGCACTTGTGTTTGTGCAGGAAACCACTTTTGTAGTTGTATTAGTGGGGAAAAAACACTTTTCGCACTTGTGTTAGTGTTGAAAAACCACTTTTCGAACTTGTGTTAGTGTTGAAAAACCACTTTTCGCACTTGTGTTGGTGCAGGAAACCAGTTTTGCACTTGTATTAGTGTGGAAAAAACACTTTTTGCACTTGTGATAGTGTTGAAAAACCACTTTTCGCACTTGTGTTAGTGTTGAAAAACCACTTTTCGCACTTGTGTTAGTGTTGAAAAACCACTTTTCGCACTTGTGTTAGTGTTGAAAAACCACTTTTCGCACTTGTGTTAGTGTTGAAAAACCACTTTTTGCACTTGTGTTGGTGCAGGAAACCACTTTTGCACTTGTATTAGTGTGGAAAAAACACTTTTTGCACTTGTGATAGTGTTGAAAAACCACTTTTTGCACTTGTGTTAGTGTTGAAAAACCACTTTTCGCACTAGTGTTGGTGCAGGAAACCACTTTTGCACTTGTATTAGTGTGGAAAACCACTTTTCGCACTTGTGTTAGTGTTGAAAAACCACTTTTCGCACTTGTGTTAGTGTTGAAAAACCACTTTTCGCACTTGTGTTGGTGCAGGAAACCACTTTTGCACTTGTATTAGTGTGGAAAAAACACTTTTTGCACTTGTGATAGTGTTGAAAAACCACTTTTCGCACTTGTGTTGGTGCAGGAAACCACTTTTGCACTTGTATTAGTGTGGAAAAAACACTTTTCGCACTTGTGTTAGTGTAGAAAAACCACTTTTGCACTTGTATTAGTGTGGAAAAAACACTTTTCGCACTTGTGTTAGTGTAGAAAAACCACTTTTCGCACTTGTGTTAGTGTTGAAAAACCACTTTTCGCACTTGTGTTAGTGTTGAAAAACCACTTTTCGCACTTGTGTTGGTGCAGGAAACCACTTTTGCACTTGTATTAGTGTGGAAAACCACTTTTCGCACTTGTGTTAGTGTTGAAAAACCACTTTTCTCACTTGTGTTAGTGTTGAAAAACCACTTTTCGCACTTGTGTTGGTGCAGGAAACCACTTTTGCACTTGTATTAGTGTGGAAAAAACACTTTTTGCACTTGTGATAGTGTTGAAAAACCACTTTTCGCACTTGTGTTAGTGTTGAAAAATCACTTTTCGCACTTGTGATAGTGTTGAAAAATCACTTTTTGCACTTGTGTTAGTGTTGAAAAACCACTTTTCGCACTTGTGTTGGTGCAGGAAACCACTTTTGCACTTGTATTAGTGTTGAAAAACACTTTTTGCACTTGTGATAGTGTTGAAAAACCACTTTTCACACTTGTGTTAGTGTTGAAAAACCACTTTTCGCACTTGTGTTGATGCAGGAAACCACTTTTGCACTTGTATTAGTGTGGAAAAACCACTTTTCGCAATTGTGTTAGTGTTGAAAAACCACTTTTCGCACTTGTGTTAGTGTTGAAAAACCACTTTTCGCACTTGTGTTGGTGCAGGAAACCACTTTTGCGCTTGTATTAGTGTGGAAAAAACACTTTTTGCACTTGTGATAGTGTGAAAAACCACTTTTCGCACTTGTGTTAGTGTTGAAAAACCACTTTTCGCACTTGTGTTGGTGCAGGAAACCACTTTTGCACTTGTATTAGTGTGGAAAAAACACTTTTTGCACTTGCGATAGTGTTGCAAAACTACTTTTCGCACTTGTGTTAGTGTTGAAAACCACTTTTCGCACTTGTGTTGGTGCAGGAAACCACTTTTGCACTTGTATTAGTGTGGAAAAACCACTTTTCGCACTTGTGTTAGTGTTGAAAAACCACTTTTCGCACTTGTGTTAGTGTTGAAAAACCACTTTTCGCACCTGTGTTGGTGCAGGAAACCACTTTTGCACTTGTATTAGTGTGGAAAAAACACTTTTTGCACTTGTGATAGTGTTGAAAAACCACTTTTCGCACTTGTGTTAGTGTTGAAAAACCACTTTTCGCACTTGTGTTAGTGTTGAAAAACCACTTTTCGCACTTGTGTTGGTGCAGGAAACCACTTTTGCACTTGTATTAGTGTGGAAAAAACACTTTTTGCACTTGTGATAGTGTTGAAAAACCACTTTTCGCACTTGTGTTAGTGTTGAAAAACCACTTTTCGCACTTGTGTTGGTGCAGGAAACCACTTTTGCAGTTGTATTAGTGTGGAAAAACCACTTTTCGCACTTGTGTTAGTGTTGAAAAACCACTTTTCGCACTTGTGTTGGTGCAGGAAACCACTTTTGCACTTGTATTAGTGTGGAAAAAACACTTTTTGCACTTGTGATAGTGTTGAAAAACCACTTTTCGCACTTGTGTTAGTGTTGAAAAACCACTTTTCGCACTTGTGTTGGTGCAGTAAAACACTTTTGCACTTGTATTAGTGTGGAAAAAACACTTTTTGCACTTGCGATAGTGTTGAAAAATCACTTTTCGCACTTGTGTTAGTGTTGAAAAACCACTTTTCGCACTTGTGTTGGTGCAGGAAACCACTTTTGCACTTGTATTAGTGTGGAAAAAACACTTTTTGCACTTGTGATAGTGTTGAAAAACCACTTTTCGCACTTGTGTTAGTGTTGAAAAACCACTTTTCGCACTTGTGTTGATGCAGGAAACCACTTTTGCACTTGTATTAGTGTGGAAAAACCACTTTTCGCAATTGTGTTAGTGTTGAAAAACCACTTTTCGCACTTGTGTTAGTGTTGAAAAACCACTTTTCGCACTTGTGTTGGTGCAGGAAACCACTTTTGCGCTTGTATTAGTGTGGAAAAAACACTTTTTGCACTTGTGATAGTGTTGAAAAACCACTTTTCGCACTTGTGTTAGTGTTGAAAAACCACTTTTCGCACTTGTGTTGGTGCAGGAAACCACTTTTGCACTTGTATTAGTGTGGAAAAAACACTTTTTGCACTTGCGATAGTGTTGCAAAACTACTTTTCGCACTTGTGTTAGTGTTGAAAACCACTTTTCGCACTTGTGTTGGTGCAGGAAACCACTTTTGCACTTGTATTAGTGTGGAAAAACCACTTTTCGCACTTGTGCTAGTGTTGAAAAACCACTTTTCGCACTTGTGTTAGTGTTGAAAAACCACTTTTCGCACCTGTGTTGGTGCAGGAAACCACTTTTGCACTTGTATTAGTGTGGAAAAAACACTTTTTGCACTTGTGATAGTGTTGAAAAACCACTTTTCGCACTTGTGTTAGTGTTGAAAAACCACTTTTCGCACTTGTGTTAGTGTTGAAAAACCACTTTTCGCACTTGTGTTGGTGCAGGAAACCACTTTTGCACTTGTATTAGTGTGGAAAAAACACTTTTTGCACTTGTGATAGTGTTGAAAAACCACTTTTCGCACTTGTGTTAGTGTTGAAAAACCACTTTTCGCACTTGTGTTGGTGCAGGAAACCACTTTTGCAGTTGTATTAGTGTGGAAAAACCACTTTTCGCACTTGTGTTAGTGTTGAAAAACCACTTTTCGCACTTGTGTTGGTGCAGGAAACCACTTTTGCACTTGTAGTAGTGTGGAAAAAACACTTTTTGCACTTGTGATAGTGTTGAAAAACCACTTTTCGCACTTGTGTTAGTGTTGAAAAACCACTTTTCGCACTTGTGTTGGTGCAGGAAACCACTTTTGCACTTGTATTAGTGTGGAAAAACCACATTTCGCACTTGTGTTAGTGTTGAAAAACCACTTTTCGCACTTGTGTTGGTGCAGGAAACCACTTTTGCACTTGTATTAGTGTGGAAAAAACACTTTTTGCACTTGTGATAGTGTTGAAAAACCACTTTTCGCACTTGTGTTAGTGTTGAAAAACCACTTTTCGCACTTGTGTTGGTGCAGGAAACCACTTTTGCACTTGTATTAGTGTGGAAAAAACACTTTTTGCACTTGTGATAGTGTTGAAAAACCACTTTTCGCACTTGTGTTGGTGCAGGAAACCACTTTTGCACTTGTATTAGTGTGGAAAAAACACTTTTCGCACTTGTGTTAGTGTAGAAAAACCACTTTTGCACTTGTATTAGTGTGGAAAAAACACTTTTCGCACTTGTGTTAGTGTAGAAAAACCACTTTTCGCACTTGTGTTAGTGTTGAAAAACCACTTTTCGCACTTGTGTTAGTGTTGAAAAACCACTTTTCGCACTTGTGTTGGTGCAGGAAACCACTTTTGCACTTGTATTAGTGTGGAAAAACCACATTTCGCACTTGTGTTAGTGTTGAAAAACCACTTTTCGCACTTGTGTTGGTGCAGGAAACCACTTTTGCACTTGTATTAGTGTGGAAAAAACACTTTTTGCACTTGTGATAGTGTTGAAAAACCACTTTTCGCACTTGTGTTGGTGCAGGAAACCACTTTTGCACTTGTATTAGTGTGGAAAAAGCACTTTTCGCACTTGTGTTAGTGTAGAAAAACCACTTTTGCACTTGTATTAGTGTGGAAAAAACACTTTTCGCACTTGTGTTAGTGTAGAAAAACCACTTTTCGCACTTGTGTTAGTGTTGAAAAACCACTTTTCGCACTTGTGTTAGTGTTGAAAAACCACTTTTCGCACTTGTGTTGGTGCAGGAAACCACTTTTGCACTTGTATTAGTGTGGAAAACCACTTTTCGCACTTGTGTTAGTGTTGAAAAACCACTTTTCTCACTTGTGTTAGTGTTGAAAAACCACTTTTCGCACTTGTGTTGGTGCAGGAAACCACTTTTGCACTTGTATTAGTGTGGAAAAAACACTTTTTGCACTTGTGATAGTGTTGAAAAACCACTTTTCGCACTTGTGTTAGTGTTGAAAAACCACTTTTCGCACTTGTGATAGTGTTGAAAAATCACTTTTCGCACTTGTGTTAGTGTTGAAAAACCACTTTTCGCAGTTGTGTTGGTGCAGGAAACCACTTTTGCACTTGTATTAGTGTGGAAAAAACACTTTTTGCACTTGTGATAGTGTTGAAAAACCACTTTTCGCACTTGTGTTAGTGTTGAAAAACCACTTTTCGCACTTGTGTTGATGCAGGAAACCACTTTTGCACTTGTATTAGTGTGGAAAAACCACTTTTCGCAATTGTGTTAGTGTTGAAAAACCACTTTTCGCACTTGTGTTAGTGTTGAAAAACCACTTTCGCACTTGTGTTGGTGCAGGAAACCACTTTTGCGCTTGTATTAGTGTGGAAAAAACACTTTTTGCACTTGTGATAGTGTTGAAAAACCACTTTTCGCACTTGTGTTAGTGTTGAAAAACCACTTTTCGCACTTGTGTTGGTGCAGGAAACCACTTTTGCACTTGTATTAGTGTGGAAAAAACACTTTTTGCACTTGCGATAGTGTTGCAAAACTACTTTTCGCACTTGTGTTAGTGTTGAAAACCACTTTTCGCACCTGTGTTGGTGCAGGAAACCACTTTTGCACTTGTATTAGTGTGGAAAAAACACTTTTTGCACTTGTGATAGTGTTGAAAAACCACTTTTCGCACTTGTGTTAGTGTTGAAAAACCACTTTTCGCACTTGTGTTAGTGTTGAAAAACCACTTTTCGCACTTGTGTTGGTGCAGGAAACCACTTTTGCACTTGTATTAGTGTGGAAAAAACACTTTTTGCACTTGTGATAGTGTTGAAAAACCACTTTTCGCACTTGTGTTAGTGTTGAAAAACCACTTTTCGCACTTGTGTTGGTGCAGGAAACCACTTTTGCAGTTGTATTAGTGTGGAAAACCACTTTTCGCACTTGTGTTAGTGTTGAAAAACCACTTTTCGCACTTGTGTTAGTGTTGAAAAACCACTTTTCGCACTTGTGTTGGTGCAGTAAAACACTTTTGCACTTGTATTAGTGTGGAAAAAACACTTTTTGCACTTGCGATAGTGTTGAAAAACCACTTTTCGCACTTGTGTTAGTGTTGAAAAACCACTTTTCGCACTTGTGTTGGTGCAGGAAACCACTTTTGCACTTGTATTAGTGTGGAAAAACCACTTTTCGCACTTGTGTTAGTGTTGAAAAACCACTTTTTGCACTTGTGTTTGTGTTGAAAAACCACTTTTCGCACTTGTGTTGGTGCAGGAAACCACTTTTGCACTTGTATTAGTGTGGAAAAAACACTTTTTGCACTTGTGATAGTGTTGAAAAACCACTTTTCGCACTTGTGTTAGTGTTGAAAAACCACTTTTCGCACTTGTGTTGGTGCAGGAAACCACTTTTGCACTTGTATTAGTGTGGAAAAACCACATTTAGCACTTGTGTTAGTGTTGAAAATCCACTTTTCGCACTTGTGTTGGTGCAGGAAACCACTTTTGCACTTGTATTAGTGTGGAAAAAACACTTTTTGCACTTGTGATAGTGTTGAAAAACCACTTTTCGCACTTGTGTTAGTGTTGAAAAACCACTTTTCGCACTTGTGTTGGTGCAGGAAACCACTTTTGCACTTGTATTAGTGTGGAAAAAACACTTTTCGCACTTGTGTTAGTGTAGAAAAACCACTTTTGCACTTGTATTAGTGTGGAAAAAACACTTTTCGCACTTGTGTTAGTGTAGAAAAACCACTTTTCGCACTTGTGTTAGTGTTGAAAAACCACTTTTCGCACTTGTGTTAGTGTTGAAAAACCACTTTTCGCACTTGTGTTGGTGCAGGAAACCACTTTTGCACTTGTATTAGTGTGGAAAAACCACTTTTCGCACTTGTGTTAGTGTTGAAAAACCACTTTTCTCACTTGTGTTAGTGTTGAAAAACCACTTTTCGCATTTGTGTTGGTGCAGGAAACCACTTTTGCACTTGTATTAGTGTGGAAAAAACACTTTTTGCACTTGTGATAGTGTTGAAAAACCACTTTTCGCACTTGTGTTAGTGTTGAAAAACCACTTTTTGCACTTGTGTTAGTGTTGAAAAACCACTTTTCTCACTTGTGTTAGTGTTGAAAAACCACTTTTCGCACTTGTGTTGGTGCAGGAAACCACTTTTGCACTTGTATTAGTGTGGAAAAACCACTTTTCGCAATTGTGTTAGTGTTGAAAAACCACTTTTCGCACTTGTGTTAGTGTTGAAAAACCACTTTTCGCACTTGTGTTGGTGCAGGAAACCACTTTTGCACTTGTATTAGTGTGGAAAAAACACTTTTTGCACTTGTGATAGTGTTGAAAAACCAGTTTTCGCACTTGTGTTAGTGTTGAAAAACCACTTTTCGCACTTGTGTTGGTGCAGGAAACCACTTTTGCACTTGTATTAGTGTGGAAAAAACACTTTTTGCACTTGCGATAGTGTTGCAAAACTACTTTTCGCACTTGTGTTAGTGTTGAAAACCACTTTTCGCACTTGTGTTGGTGCAGGAAACCACTTTTGCACTTGTATTAGTGTGGAAAACCACTTTTCACACTTGTGTTAGTGTTGAAAAACCACTTTTCGCACTTGTGTTAGTGTTGAAAAACCACTTTTCGCCCCTGTGTTGGTGCAGGAAACCACTTTTGCACTTGTATTAGTGTGGAAAAAACACTTTTTGCACTTGTGATAGTGTTGAAAAACCACTTTTCGCACTTGTGTTAGTGTTGAAAAACCACTTTTCGCACTTGTGTTAGTGTTGAAAAACCACTTTTCGCACTTATGTTGTTGCAGGAAACCACTTTTGCACTTGTGTTAGTGTGGAAAAACCACTTTTCGCACTTGTGTTAGTGTTGAAAAACCACTTTTCGCACTTGTGTTAGTGTTGAAAAACCACTTTTCGCACTTGTGTTGGTGCAGGAAACCACTTTTGCACTTGTATTAGTGTGGAAAACCACTTTTCACACTTGTGTTAGTGTTGAAAAACCACTTTTCTCACTTGTGTTAGTGTTGAAAAACCACTTTTCGCACTTGTGTTGGTGCAGGAAACCACTTTTGCACTTGTATTAGTGTGGAAAAAACACTTTTTGCACTTGTGATAGTGTTGAAAAACCACTTTTCGCACTTGTGTTAGTGTTGAAAAACCACTTTTCGCACTTGTGATAGTGTTGAAAAATCACGTTTCGCACTTGCGTTAGTGTTGAAAAACCACTTTTCGCACTTGTGTTGGTGCAGGAAACCACTTTTGCACTTGTATTAGTGTGGAAAAAACACTTTTTGCACTTGTGATAGTGTTGAAAAACCACTTTTCGCACTTGTGTTAGTGTTGAAAAACCACTTTTCGCACTTGTGTTGATGCAGGAAACCACTTTTGCACTTGTATTAGTGTGGAAAAACCACTTTTCGCAATTGTGTTAGTGTTGAAAAACCACTTTTCGCACTTGTGTTAGTGTTGAAAAACCACTTTTCGCACTTGTGTTGGTGCAGGAAACCACTTTTGCACTTGTATTAGTGTGGAAAAAACACTTTTTGCACTTGTGATAGTGTTGAAAAACCACTTTTCGCACTTGTGTTAGTGTTGAAAAACCACTTTTCGCACTTGTGTTGGTGCAGGAAACCACTTTTGCACTTGTATTAGTGTGGAAAAAACACTTTTTGCACTTGCGATAGTGTTGCAAAACTACTTTTCGCACTTGTGTTAGTGTTGAAAACCACTTTTCGCACTTGTGTTGGTGCAGGAAACCACTTTTGCACTTGTATTAGTGTGGAAATAACCACTTTTCGCACTTGTGTTAGTGTTGAAAAACCACTTTTCGCACTTGTGTTAGTGTTGAAAAACCACTTTTCGCACCTGTGTTGGTGCAGGAAACCACTTTTGCACTTGGATTAGTGTGGAAAAAACACTTTTTGCACTTGTGATAGTGTTGAAAAACCACTTTTCGCACTTGTGTTAGTGTTGAAAAACCACTTTTCGCACTTGTGTTAGTGTTGAAAAACCACTTTTCGCACTTGTGTTGGTGCAGGAAACCACTTCTGCACTTGTATTAGTGTGGAAAAAATACTTTTTGTACTTGTGATAGTGTTGAAAAACCACTTTTCGCACTTGTGTTAGTGTTGAAAAACCACTTTTCGCACTTGTGTTAGTGTTGAAAAACCACTTTTCGCACTTGTGTTGGTGCAGTAAAACACTTTTGCACTTGTATTAGTGTGGAAAAAACACTTTTTGCACTTGCGATAGTGTTGAAAAACCACTTTTCGCACTTGTGTTAGTGTTGAAAAACCACTTTTCGCACTTGTGTTGGTGCAGGAAACCACTTTTGCACTTGTATTAGTGTGGAAAAACCACTTTTCGCACTTGTGTTAGTGTTGAAAAACCACTTTTTGCACTTGTGTTAGTGTTGAAAAACCACTTTTCGCACTTGTGTTGGTGCAGGAAACCACTTTTGCACTTGTATTAGTGTGGAAAAAACACTTTTTGCACTTGTGATAGTGTTGAAAAACCACTTTTCGCACTTGTGTTAGTGTTGAAAAACCACTTTTCGCACTTGTGTTGGTGCAGGAAACCACTTTTGCACTTGTATTAGTGTGGAAAAACCACATTTAGCACTTGTGTTAGTGTTGAAAATCCACTTTTCGCACTTGTGTTGGTGCAGGAAACCACTTTTGCACTTGTATTAGTGTGGAAAAAACACTTTTTGCACTTGTGATAGTGTTGAAAAACCACTTTTCGCACTTGTGTTAGTGTTGAAAAACCACTTTTCGCACTTGTGTTGGTGCAGGAAACCACTTTTGCACTTGTATTAGTGTGGAAAAAACACTTTTTGCACTTGTGATAGTGTTGAAAAACCACTTTTCGCACTTGTGTTGGTGCAGGAAACCACTTTTGCACTTGTATTAGTGTGGAAAAAACACTTTTCGCACTTGTGTTAGTGTAGAAAAACCACTTTTGCACTTGTATTAGTGTGGAAAAAACACTTTTCGCACTTGTGTTAGTGTAGAAAAACCACTTTTCGCACTTGTGTTAGTGTTGAAAAACCACTTTTCGCACTTGTGTTAGTGTTGAAAAACCACTTTTCGCACTTGTGTTGGTGCAGGAAACCACTTTTGCACTTGTATTAGTGTGGAAAAACCACTTTTCGCACTTGTGTTAGTGTTGAAAAACCACTTTTCTCACTTGTGTTAGTGTTGAAAAACCACTTTTCGCATTTGTGTTGGTGCAGGAAACCACTTTTGCACTTGTATTAGTGTGGAAAAAACACTTTTTGCACTTGTGATAGTGTTGAAAAACCACTTTTCGCACTTGTGTTAGTGTTGAAAAACCACTTTTTGCACTTGTGTTAGTGTTGAAAAACCACTTTTCTCACTTGTGTTAGTGTTGAAAAACCACTTTTCGCACTTGTGTTGGTGCAGGAAACCACTTTTGCACTTGTATTAGTGTGGAAAAACCACTTTTCGCAATTGTGTTAGTGTTGAAAAACCACTTTTCGCACTTGTGTTAGTGTTGAAAAACCACTTTTCGCACTTGTGTTGGTGCAGGAAACCACTTTTGCACTTGTATTAGTGTGGAAAAAACACTTTTTGCACTTGTGATAGTGTTGAAAAACCAGTTTTCGCACTTGTGTTAGTGTTGAAAAACCACTTTTCGCACTTGTGTTGGTGCAGGAAACCACTTTTGCACTTGTATTAGTGTGGAAAAAACACTTTTTGCACTTGCGATAGTGTTGCAAAACTACTTTTCGCACTTGTGTTAGTGTTGAAAACCACTTTTCGCACTTGTGTTGGTGCAGGAAACCACTTTTGCACTTGTATTAGTGTGGAAAACCACTTTTCACACTTGTGTTAGTGTTGAAAAACCACTTTTCGCACTTGTGTTAGTGTTGAAAAACCACTTTTCGCCCCTGTGTTGGTGCAGGAAACCACTTTTGCACTTGTATTAGTGTGGAAAAAACACTTTTTGCACTTGTGATAGTGTTGAAAAACCACTTTTCGCACTTGTGTTAGTGTTGAAAAACCACTTTTCGCACTTGTGTTAGTGTTGAAAAACCACTTTTCTCACTTATGTTGTTGCAGGAAACCACTTTTGCACTTGTGTTAGTGTGGAAAAACCACTTTTCGCACTTGTGTTAGTGTTGAAAAACCACTTTTCGCACTTGTGTTAGTGTTGAAAAACCACTTTTCGCACTTGTGTTGGTGCAGGAAACCACTTTTGCACTTGTATTAGTGTGGAAAACCACTTTTCACACTTGTGTTAGTGTTGAAAAACCACTTTTCTCACTTGTGTTAGTGTTGAAAAACCACTTTTCGCACTTGTGTTAGTGTTGAAAAACCACTTTTCGCACTTGTGTTGGTGCAGGAAACCACTTTTGCACTTGTATTAGTGTGGAAAAACCACTTTTCGCAATTGTGTTAGTGTTGAAAAACCACTTTTCGCACTTGTGTTAGTGTTGAAAAACCACTTTTCGCACTTGTGTTGGTGCAGGAAACCACTTTTGCACTTGTATTAGTGTGGAAAAAACACTTTTTGCACTTGTGATAGTGTTGAAAAACCAGTTTTCGCACTTGTGTTAGTGTTGAAAAACCACTTTTCGCACTTGTGTTGGTGCAGGAAACCACTTTTGCACTTGTATTAGTGTGGAAAAAACACTTTTTGCACTTGCGATAGTGTTGCAAAACTACTTTTCGCACTTGTGTTAGTGTTGAAAACCACTTTTCGCACTTGTGTTGGTGCAGGAAACCACTTTTGCACTTGTATTAGTGTGGAAAACCACTTTTCACACTTGTGTTAGTGTTGAAAAACCACTTTTCGCACTTGTGTTAGTGTTGAAAAACCACTTTTCGCCCCTGTGTTGGTGCAGGAAACCACTTTTGCACTTGTATTAGTGTGGAAAAAACACTTTTTGCACTTGTGATAGTGTTGAAAAACCACTTTTCGCACTTGTGTTAGTGTTGAAAAACCACTTTTCGCACTTGTGTTAGTGTTGAAAAACCACTTTTCGCACTTATGTTGTTGCAGGAAACCACTTTTGCACTTGTGTTAGTGTGGAAAAACCACTTTTCGCACTTGTGTTAGTGTTGAAAAACCACTTTTCGCACTTGTGTTAGTGTTGAAAAACCACTTTTCGCACTTGTGTTGGTGCAGGAAACCACTTTTGCACTTGTATTAGTGTGGAAAACCACTTTTCACACTTGTGTTAGTGTTGAAAAACCACTTTTCTCACTTGTGTTAGTGTTGAAAAACCACTTTTCGCACTTGTGTTGGTGCAGGAAACCACTTTTGCACTTGTATTAGTGTGGAAAAAACACTTTTTGCACTTGTGATAGTGTTGAAAAACCACTTTTCGCACTTGTGTTAGTGTTGAAAAACCACTTTTCGCACTTGTGATAGTGTTGAAAAATCACGTTTCGCACTTGCGTTAGTGTTGAAAAACCACTTTTCGCACTTGTGTTGGTGCAGGAAACCACTTTTGCACTTGTATTAGTGTGGAAAAAACACTTTTTGCACTTGTGATAGTGTTGAAAAACCACTTTTCGCACTTGTGTTAGTGTTGAAAAACCACTTTTCGCACTTGTGTTGATGCAGGAAACCACTTTTGCACTTGTATTAGTGTGGAAAAACCACTTTTCGCAATTGTGTTAGTGTTGAAAAACCACTTTTCGCACTTGTGTTAGTGTTGAAAAACCACTTTTCGCACTTGTGTTGGTGCAGGAAACCACTTTTGCACTTGTATTAGTGTGGAAAAAACACTTTTTGCACTTGTGATAGTGTTGAAAAACCACTTTTCGCACTTGTGTTAGTGTTGAAAAACCACTTTTCGCACTTGTGTTGGTGCAGGAAACCACTTTTGCACTTGTATTAGTGTGGAAAAAACACTTTTTGCACTTGCGATAGTGTTGCAAAACTACTTTTCGCACTTGTGTTAGTGTTGAAAACCACTTTTCGCACTTGTGTTGGTGCAGGAAACCACTTTTGCACTTGTATTAGTGTGGAAATAACCACTTTTCGCACTTGTGTTAGTGTTGAAAAACCACTTTTCGCACTTGTGTTAGTGTTGAAAAACCACTTTTCGCACCTGTGTTGGTGCAGGAAACCACTTTTGCACTTGGATTAGTGTGGAAAAAACACTTTTTGCACTTGTGATAGTGTTGAAAAACCACTTTTCGCACTTGTGTTAGTGTTGAAAAACCACTTTTCGCACTTGTGTTAGTGTTGAAAAACCACTTTTCGCACTTGTGTTGGTGCAGGAAACCACTTCTGCACTTGTATTAGTGTGGAAAAAATACTTTTTGTACTTGTGATAGTGTTGAAAAACCACTTTTCGCACTTGTGTTAGTGTTGAAAAACCACTTTTCGCACTTGTGTTAGTGTTGAAAAACCACTTTTCGCACTTGTGTTGGTGCAGTAAAACACTTTTGCACTTGTATTAGTGTGGAAAAAACACTTTTTGCACTTGCGATAGTGTTGAAAAACCACTTTTCGCACTTGTGTTAGTGTTGAAAAACCACTTTTCGCACTTGTGTTGGTGCAGGAAACCACTTTTGCACTTGTATTAGTGTGGAAAAACCACTTTTCGCACTTGTGTTAGTGTTGAAAAACCACTTTTTGCACTTGTGTTAGTGTTGAAAAACCACTTTTCGCACTTGTGTTGGTGCAGGAAACCACTTTTGCACTTGTATTAGTGTGGAAAAAACACTTTTTGCACTTGTGATAGTGTTGAAAAACCACTTTTCGCACTTGTGTTAGTGTTGAAAAACCACTTTTCGCACTTGTGTTGGTGCAGGAAACCACTTTTGCACTTGTATTAGTGTGGAAAAACCACATTTAGCACTTGTGTTAGTGTTGAAAATCCACTTTTCGCACTTGTGTTGGTGCAGGAAACCACTTTTGCACTTGTATTAGTGTGGAAAAAACACTTTTTGCACTTGTGATAGTGTTGAAAAACCACTTTTCGCACTTGTGTTAGTGTTGAAAAACCACTTTTCGCACTTGTGTTGGTGCAGGAAACCACTTTTGCACTTGTATTAGTGTGGAAAAAACACTTTTTGCACTTGTGATAGTGTTGAAAAACCACTTTTCGCACTTGTGTTGGTGCAGGAAACCACTTTTGCACTTGTATTAGTGTGGAAAAAACACTTTTCGCACTTGTGTTAGTGTAGAAAAACCACTTTTGCACTTGTATTAGTGTGGAAAAAACACTTTTCGCACTTGTGTTAGTGTAGAAAAACCACTTTTCGCACTTGTGTTAGTGTTGAAAAACCACTTTTCGCACTTGTGTTAGTGTTGAAAAACCACTTTTCGCACTTGTGTTGGTGCAGGAAACCACTTTTGCACTTGTATTAGTGTGGAAAAACCACTTTTCGCACTTGTGTTAGTGTTGAAAAACCACTTTTCTCACTTGTGTTAGTGTTGAAAAACCACTTTTCGCATTTGTGTTGGTGCAGGAAACCACTTTTGCACTTGTATTAGTGTGGAAAAAACACTTTTTGCACTTGTGATAGTGTTGAAAAACCACTTTTCGCACTTGTGTTAGTGTTGAAAAACCACTTTTTGCACTTGTGTTAGTGTTGAAAAACCACTTTTCTCACTTGTGTTAGTGTTGAAAAACCACTTTTCGCACTTGTGTTGGTGCAGGAAACCACTTTTGCACTTGTATTAGTGTGGAAAAACCACTTTTCGCAATTGTGTTAGTGTTGAAAAACCACTTTTCGCACTTGTGTTAGTGTTGAAAAACCACTTTTCGCACTTGTGTTGGTGCAGGAAACCACTTTTGCACTTGTATTAGTGTGGAAAAAACACTTTTTGCACTTGTGATAGTGTTGAAAAACCAGTTTTCGCACTTGTGTTAGTGTTGAAAAACCACTTTTCGCACTTGTGTTGGTGCAGGAAACCACTTTTGCACTTGTATTAGTGTGGAAAAAACACTTTTTGCACTTGCGATAGTGTTGCAAAACTACTTTTCGCACTTGTGTTAGTGTTGAAAACCACTTTTCGCACTTGTGTTGGTGCAGGAAACCACTTTTGCACTTGTATTAGTGTGGAAAACCACTTTTCACACTTGTGTTAGTGTTGAAAAACCACTTTTCGCACTTGTGTTAGTGTTGAAAAACCACTTTTCGCCCCTGTGTTGGTGCAGGAAACCACTTTTGCACTTGTATTAGTGTGGAAAAAACACTTTTTGCACTTGTGATAGTGTTGAAAAACCACTTTTCGCACTTGTGTTAGTGTTGAAAAACCACTTTTCGCACTTGTGTTAGTGTTGAAAAACCACTTTTCGCACTTATGTTGTTGCAGGAAACCACTTTTGCACTTGTGTTAGTGTGGAAAAACCACTTTTCGCACTTGTGTTAGTGTTGAAAAACCACTTTTCGCACTTGTGTTAGTGTTGAAAAACCACTTTTCGCACTTGTGTTGGTGCAGGAAACCACTTTTGCACTTGTATTAGTGTGGAAAACCACTTTTCACACTTGTGTTAGTGTTGAAAAACCACTTTTCTCACTTGTGTTAGTGTTGAAAAACCACTTTTCGCACTTGTGTTGGTGCAGGAAACCACTTTTGCACTTGTATTAGTGTGGAAAAAACACTTTTTGCACTTGTGATAGTGTTGAAAAACCACTTTTCGCACTTGTGTTAGTGTTGAAAAACCACTTTTCGCACTTGTGATAGTGTTGAAAAATCACGTTTCGCACTTGCGTTAGTGTTGAAAAACCACTTTTCGCACTTGTGTTGGTGCAGGAAACCACTTTTGCACTTGTATTAGTGTGGAAAAAACACTTTTTGCACTTGTGATAGTGTTGAAAAACCACTTTTCGCACTTGTGTTAGTGTTGAAAAACCACTTTTCGCACTTGTGTTGATGCAGGAAACCACTTTTGCACTTGTATTAGTGTGGAAAAACCACTTTTCGCAATTGTGTTAGTGTTGAAAAACCACTTTTCGCACTTGTGTTAGTGTTGAAAAACCACTTTTCGCACTTGTGTTGGTGCAGGAAACCACTTTTGCACTTGTATTAGTGTGGAAAAAACACTTTTTGCACTTGTGATAGTGTTGAAAAACCACTTTTCGCACTTGTGTTAGTGTTGAAAAACCACTTTTCGCACTTGTGTTGGTGCAGGAAACCACTTTTGCACTTGTATTAGTGTGGAAAAAACACTTTTTGCACTTGCGATAGTGTTGCAAAACTACTTTTCGCACTTGTGTTAGTGTTGAAAACCACTTTTCGCACTTGTGTTGGTGCAGGAAACCACTTTTGCACTTGTATTAGTGTGGAAATAACCACTTTTCGCACTTGTGTTAGTGTTGAAAAACCACTTTTCGCACTTGTGTTAGTGTTGAAAAACCACTTTTCGCACCTGTGTTGGTGCAGGAAACCACTTTTGCACTTGGATTAGTGTGGAAAAAACACTTTTTGCACTTGTGATAGTGTTGAAAAACCACTTTTCGCACTTGTGTTAGTGTTGAAAAACCACTTTTCGCACTTGTGTTAGTGTTGAAAAACCACTTTTCGCACTTGTGTTGGTGCAGGAAACCACTTCTGCACTTGTATTAGTGTGGAAAAAATACTTTTTGTACTTGTGATAGTGTTGAAAAACCACTTTTCGCACTTGTGTTAGTGTTGAAAAACCACTTTTCGCACTTGTGTTGGTGCAGGAAACCACTTTTGCAGTTGTATTAGTGTGGAAAAACCACTTTTCGCAATTGTGTTAGTGTTGAAAAACCACTTTTCGCACTTGTGTTGGTGCAGGAAACCACTTTTGCACTTGTATTAGTGTGGAAAAAACACTTTTTGCACTTGTGATAGTGTTGAAAAACCACTTTTCGCACTTGTGTTGGTGCAGTAAACCACTTTTGCACTTGTATTAGTGTGGAAAAAACACTTTTTGCACTTGCGATAGTGTTGAAAAACCACTTTTCGCACTTGTGTTAGTGTTGAAAAACCACTTTTCGCACTTGTGTTGGTGCAGGAAACCACTTTTGCACTTGTATTAGTGTGGAAAAACCACTTTTCGCACTTGTGTTAGTGTTGAAAAACCACTTTTTGCACTTGTGTTAGTGTTGAAAAACCACTTTTCGCACTTGTGTTGGTGCAGGAAACCACTTTTGTACTTGTATTAGTGTGGAAAAAACACTTTTTGCACTTGTGATAGTGTTGAAAAACCACTTGTCGCACTTGTGTTAGTGTTGAAAAACCACTTTTCGCACTTGTGTTGGTGCAGGAAACCACTTTTGCACTTGTATTAGTGTGGAAAAACCACTTTTCGCACTTGTGTTAGTGTTGAAAAACCACTTTTCGCTCTTGTGTTGGTGCAGGAAACCACTTTTGCACTTGTATTAGTGTGGAAAAAACACTTTTTGTACTTGTGATAGTGTTGAAAAACCACTTTTCGCACTTGTGTTAGTGTTGAAAAACCACTTTTCGCACTTGTGTTGGTGCAGGAAACCACTTTTGCACTTGTATTAGTGTGGAAAAAACACTTTTTGCACTTGTGATAGTGTTGAAAAACCACTTTTCGCACTTGTGTTGGTGCAGGAAACCACTTTTGCACTTGTATTAGTGTGGAAAAAACACTTTTCGCACTTGTGTTAGTGTAGAAAAACCACTTTTGCACTTGTATTAGTGTGGAAAAAACACTTTTCGCACTTGTGTTAGTGTAGAAAAACCACTTTTCGCACTTGTGTTAGTGTTGAAAAACCACTTTTCGCACTTGTGTTAGTGTTGAAAAACCACTTTTCGCACTTGTGTTGGTGCAGGAAACCACTTTTGCACTTGTATTAGTGTGGAAAACCACTTTTCGCACTTGTGTTAGTGTTGAAAAACCACTTTTCTCACTTGTGTTAGTGTTGAAAAACCACTTTTCGCACTTCTGTTGGTGCAGGAAACCACTTTTGCGCTTGTATTAGTGTGGAAAAAACACTTTTTGCACTTGTGATAGTGTTGAAAAACCACTTTTCGCACTTGTGTTAGTGTTGAAAAACCACTTTTCGCACTTGTGATAGTGTTGAAAAATCACTTTTTGCACTTGTGTTAGTGTTGAAAAACCACTTTTCGCACTTGTGTTGGTGCAGGAAACCACTTTTGCACTTGTATTAGTGTGGAAAAAACACTTTTTGCACTTGTGATAGTGTTGAAAAACCACTTTTCGCACTTGTGTTAGTGTTGAAAAACCACTTTTCGCACTTGTGTTGATGCAGGAAACCACTTTTGCACTTGTATTAGTGTGGAAAAACCACTTTTCGCAATTGTGTTAGTGTTGAAAAACCACTTTTCGCACTTGTGTTAGTGTTGAAAAACCACTTTTCGCACTTGTGTTGATACAGGAAACCACTTTTGCACTTGTATTAGTGTGGAAAAACCACTTTTCGCAATTGTGTTAGTGTTGAAAAACCACTTTTCGCACTTGTGTTAGTGTTGAAAAACCACTTTTCGCACCTGTGTTGGTGCAGGAAACCACTTTTGCACTTGTATTAGTGTGGAAAAAACACTTTTTGCACTTGTGATAGTGTTGAAAAACCACTTTTCGCACTTGTGTTAGTGTGGAAAAACCACTTTTCGCACTTGTGTTAGTGTTGAAAAACCACTTTTTGCACTTGTGTTAGTGTTGAAAAACAACTTTTCGCACTTGTGTTGGTGCAGGAAACCACTTCTGCACTTGTATTAGTGTGGAAAAAACACTTTTTGCACTTGTGATAGTGTTGAAAAATCACTTTTCGCACTTGTTAGTGTTGAAAAACCACTTTTCGCACTTGTGTTGGTGCAGGAAACCACTTTTGCACTTGTATTGGTGTGGAAAAAACACTTTTTGCACTTGTGATAGTGTTGAAAAACCACTTTTCGCACTTGTGTTAGTGTTGAAAAACCACTTTTCGCACTTGTGTTGGTGCAGGAAACCACTTTTGCACTTGTATTAGTGTGGAAAAACCACTTTTCGCACTTGTGTTAGTGTTGAATAACCACTTTTCGCACTTGTGTTAGTGTTGAAAAACCACTTTTCGCACTTGTGTTGGTGCAGGAAACCACTTTTGCACTTGTATTAGTGTGGAAAAAACACTTTTTGCACTTGCGCTAGTGTTGAAAAACTACTTTTCGCACTTGTGTTAGTGTTGAAAAACCACTTTTCGCACGTGTGTTGGTGCAGGAAACCACTTTTGCACTTGTATTAGTGTGGAAAAAACACTTTTTGCACTTGTGATAGTGTTGAAAAACCACTTTTCGCACTTGTGTTAGTGTGGAAAAAACACTTTTCGCACTTGTGTTAGTGTTGAAAAACCACTTTTCGCACTTGTGTTAGTGTTGAAAAACCACTTTTCGCACTTGTGTTGGTGCAGGAAACCACTTCTGCACTTGTATTAGTGTGGAAAAAACACTTTTTGCACTTGTGATAGTGTTGAAAAATCACTTTTCGCACTTGTGTTAGTGTTGAAAAACCACTTTTCGCACTTGTGTTGGTGCAGGAAACCACTTTTGCACTTGTATTAGTGTGGAAAAAACACTTTTTGCACTTGTGATAGTGTTGAAAAACCACTTTTCGCACTTGTGTTAGTATTGAAAAACCACTTTTCGCACTTGTGTTGGTGCAGGAAACCACTTTTGCACTTGTATTAGTGTGGAAAAACCACTTTTCGCACTTGTGTTAGTGTTGAAAAACCACTTTTCGCACTTGTGTTAGTGTTGAAAAACCACTTTACGCACTTGTGTTGGTGCAGGAAACCACTTTTGCACTTGTATTAGTGTGGAAAAAACACTTTTTGCACTTGTGATAGTGTTGAAAAACCAGTTTTCGCACTTGTGTTAGTGTAGAAAAACCACTTTTCTCACTTGTGTTGGTGCAGGAAACCACTTTTGCACTTGTATTAGTGTGGAAAAAACACTTTTTGCACTTGCGATAGTGTTGAAAAACTACTTTTCGCACTTGTGTTAGTGTTGAAAAACCACTTTTCGCACCTGTGTTGGTGCAGGAAACCACTTTTGCACTTGTATTAGTGTGGAAAAAACACTTTTTGCACTTGTGATAGTGTTGAAAAACCACTTTTCGCACTTGTGTTAGTGTTGAAAAACCACTTTTCGCACTTGTGTTGGTGCAGGAAACCACTTTTGCACTTGTATTAGTGTGGAAAAACCACTTTTCGCACTTGTGTTAGTGTTGAAAAACCACTTTTCGCACTTGTGTTGGTGCAGGAAACCACTTTTGCACTTGTATTAGTGTGGAAAAAACACTTTTTGCACTTGTGATAGTGTTGAAAAACCACTTTTCGCACTTGTGTTAGTGTTGAAAAACCACTTTTCGCACTTGTGTTGGTGCAGGAAACCACTTTTGCACTTGTATTAGTGTGGAAAAAACACTTTTTGCACTTGTGATAGTGTTGAAAAACCACTTTTCGCACTTGTGTTGGTGCAGGAAACCACTTTTGCACTTGTATTAGTGTGGAAAAAACACTTCGCACTTGTGTTAGTGTAGAAAAACCACTTTTGCACTTGTATTAGTGTGGAAAAAACACTTTTCGCACTTGTGTTAGTGTAGAAAAACCACTTTTCGCACTTGTGTTAGTGTTGAAAAACCACTTTTCGCACTTGTATTGGTGCAGTAAACCACTTTTGCACTTGTATTAGTGTGGAAAAAACACTTGTTGCACTTGCGGTAGTGTTGAAAAACCACTTTTCGCACTTGTGTTGGCGCAGGAAACCACTTTTGCACTTGTATTAGTGTGGAAAAAACACTTTTTGCACTTGTGATATTGTTGAAAAACCACTTTTCGCACTGGTGTTAGTGTTGAAAAACCACTTTTCGCACTTGTATTGGTGCAGTAAACCACTTTTCGCACTTGTGATAGTGTTGAAAAACCACTTTTCACACTTGTGTTAGTGTTGAAAAACCACTTTTCGCACTTGTGTTGGTGCAGGAAACCACTTTTGCACTTGTATTAGTGTGGAAAAAACACTTTTTGCACTTGTGATAGTGTTGAAAAACCACTTTTCGCACTTGTGTTAGTGTTGAAAAACCACTTTTTGCACTTGTGTTAGTGTTGAAAAACCACTTTTCTCACTTGTGTTAGTGTTGAAAAACCACTTTTCGCACTTGTGTTGGTGCAGGAAACCACTTTTGCACTTGTATTAGTGTGGAAAAACCACTTTTCGCAATTGTGTTAGTGTTGAAAAACCACTTTTCGCACTTGTGTTAGTGTTGAAAAACCACTTTTCGCACTTGTGTTGGTGCAGGAAACCACTTTTGCACTTGTATTAGTGTGGAAAAAACACTTTTTGCACTTGTGATAGTGTTGAAAAACCAGTTTTCGCACTTGTGTTAGTGTTGAAAAACCACTTTTCGCACTTGTGTTGGTGCAGGAAACCACTTTTGCACTTGTATTAGTGTGGAAAAAACACTTTTTGCACTTGCGATAGTGTTGCAAAACTACTTTTCGCACTTGTGTTAGTGTTGAAAACCACTTTTCGCACTTGTGTTGGTGCAGGAAACCACTTTTGCACTTGTATTAGTGTGGAAAACCACTTTTCACACTTGTGTTAGTGTTGAAAAACCACTTTTCGCACTTGTGTTAGTGTTGAAAAACCACTTTTCGCCCCTGTGTTGGTGCAGGAAACCACTTTTGCACTTGTATTAGTGTGGAAAAAACACTTTTTGCACTTGTGATAGTGTTGAAAAACCACTTTTCGCACTTGTGTTAGTGTTGAAAAACCACTTTTCGCACTTGTGTTAGTGTTGAAAAACCACTTTTCGCACTTATGTTGTTGCAGGAAACCACTTTTGCACTTGTGTTAGTGTGGAAAAACCACTTTTCGCACTTGTGTTAGTGTTGAAAAACCACTTTTCGCACTTGTGTTAGTGTTGAAAAACCACTTTTCGCACTTGTGTTGGTGCAGGAAACCACTTTTGCACTTGTATTAGTGTGGAAAACCACTTTTCACACTTGTGTTAGTGTTGAAAAACCACTTTTCTCACTTGTGTTAGTGTTGAAAAACCACTTTTCGCACTTGTGTTGGTGCAGGAAACCACTTTTGCACTTGTATTAGTGTGGAAAAAACACTTTTTGCACTTGTGATAGTGTTGAAAAACCACTTTTCGCACTTGTGTTAGTGTTGAAAAACCACTTTTCGCACTTGTGATAGTGTTGAAAAATCACGTTTCGCACTTGCGTTAGTGTTGAAAAACCACTTTTCGCACTTGTGTTGGTGCAGGAAACCACTTTTGCACTTGTATTAGTGTGGAAAAAACACTTTTTGCACTTGTGATAGTGTTGAAAAACCACTTTTCGCACTTGTGTTAGTGTTGAAAAACCACTTTTCGCACTTGTGTTGATGCAGGAAACCACTTTTGCACTTGTATTAGTGTGGAAAAACCACTTTTCGCAATTGTGTTAGTGTTGAAAAACCACTTTTCGCACTTGTGTTAGTGTTGAAAAACCACTTTTCGCACTTGTGTTGGTGCAGGAAACCACTTTTGCACTTGTATTAGTGTGGAAAAAACACTTTTTGCACTTGTGATAGTGTTGAAAAACCACTTTTCGCACTTGTGTTAGTGTTGAAAAACCACTTTTCGCACTTGTGTTGGTGCAGGAAACCACTTTTGCACTTGTATTAGTGTGGAAAAAACACTTTTTGCACTTGCGATAGTGTTGCAAAACTACTTTTCGCACTTGTGTTAGTGTTGAAAACCACTTTTCGCACTTGTGTTGGTGCAGGAAACCACTTTTGCACTTGTATTAGTGTGGAAATAACCACTTTTCGCACTTGTGTTAGTGTTGAAAAACCACTTTTCGCACTTGTGTTAGTGTTGAAAAACCACTTTTCGCACCTGTGTTGGTGCAGGAAACCACTTTTGCACTTGGATTAGTGTGGAAAAAACACTTTTTGCACTTGTGATAGTGTTGAAAAACCACTTTTCGCACTTGTGTTAGTGTTGAAAAACCACTTTTCGCACTTGTGTTAGTGTTGAAAAACCACTTTTCGCACTTGTGTTGGTGCAGGAAACCACTTCTGCACTTGTATTAGTGTGGAAAAAATACTTTTTGTACTTGTGATAGTGTTGAAAAACCACTTTTCGCACTTGTGTTAGTGTTGAAAAACCACTTTTCGCACTTGTGTTGGTGCAGGAAACCACTTTTGCAGTTGTATTAGTGTGGAAAAACCACTTTTCGCAATTGTGTTAGTGTTGAAAAACCACTTTTCGCACTTGTGTTGGTGCAGGAAACCACTTTTGCACTTGTATTAGTGTGGAAAAAACACTTTTTGCACTTGTGATAGTGTTGAAAAACCACTTTTCGCACTTGTGTTGGTGCAGTAAACCACTTTTGCACTTGTATTAGTGTGGAAAAAACACTTTTTGCACTTGCGATAGTGTTGAAAAACCACTTTTCGCACTTGTGTTAGTGTTGAAAAACCACTTTTCGCACTTGTGTTGGTGCAGGAAACCACTTTTGCACTTGTATTAGTGTGGAAAAACCACTTTTCGCACTTGTGTTAGTGTTGAAAAACCACTTTTTGCACTTGTGTTAGTGTTGAAAAACCACTTTTCGCACTTGTGTTGGTGCAGGAAACCACTTTTGTACTTGTATTAGTGTGGAAAAAACACTTTTTGCACTTGTGATAGTGTTGAAAAACCACTTGTCGCACTTGTGTTAGTGTTGAAAAACCACTTTTCGCACTTGTGTTGGTGCAGGAAACCACTTTTGCACTTGTATTAGTGTGGAAAAACCACTTTTCGCACTTGTGTTAGTGTTGAAAAACCACTTTTCGCTCTTGTGTTGGTGCAGGAAACCACTTTTGCACTTGTATTAGTGTGGAAAAAACACTTTTTGTACTTGTGATAGTGTTGAAAAACCACTTTTCGCACTTGTGTTAGTGTTGAAAAACCACTTTTCGCACTTGTGTTGGTGCAGGAAACCACTTTTGCACTTGTATTAGTGTGGAAAAAACACTTTTTGCACTTGTGATAGTGTTGAAAAACCACTTTTCGCACTTGTGTTGGTGCAGGAAACCACTTTTGCACTTGTATTAGTGTGGAAAAAACACTTTTCGCACTTGTGTTAGTGTAGAAAAACCACTTTTGCACTTGTATTAGTGTGGAAAAAACACTTTTCGCACTTGTGTTAGTGTAGAAAAACCACTTTTCGCACTTGTGTTAGTGTTGAAAAACCACTTTTCGCACTTGTGTTAGTGTTGAAAAACCACTTTTCGCACTTGTGTTGGTGCAGGAAACCACTTTTGCACTTGTATTAGTGTGGAAAACCACTTTTCGCACTTGTGTTAGTGTTGAAAAACCACTTTTCTCACTTGTGTTAGTGTTGAAAAACCACTTTTCGCACTTCTGTTGGTGCAGGAAACCACTTTTGCACTTGTATTAGTGTGGAAAAAACACTTTTTGCACTTGTGATAGTGTTGAAAAACCACTTTTCGCACTTGTGTTAGTGTTGAAAAACCACTTTTCGCACTTGTGATAGTGTTGAAAAATCACTTTTTGCACTTGTGTTAGTGTTGAAAAACCACTTTTCGCACTTGTGTTGGTGCAGGAAACCACTTTTGCACTTGTATTAGTGTGGAAAAAACACTTTTTGCACTTGTGATAGTGTTGAAAAACCACTTTTCGCACTTGTGTTAGTGTTGAAAAACCACTTTTCGCACTTGTGTTGATGCAGGAAACCACTTTTGCACTTGTATTAGTGTGGAAAAACCACTTTTCGCAATTGTGTTAGTGTTGAAAAACCACTTTTCGCACTTGTGTTAGTGTTGAAAAACCACTTTTCGCACTTGTGTTGATACAGGAAACCACTTTTGCACTTGTATTAGTGTGGAAAAACCACTTTTCGCAATTGTGTTAGTGTTGAAAAACCACTTTTCGCACTTGTGTTAGTGTTGAAAAACCACTTTTCGCACCTGTGTTGGTGCAGGAAACCACTTTTGCACTTGTATTAGTGTGGAAAAAACACTTTTTGCACTTGTGATAGTGTTGAAAAACCACTTTTCGCACTTGTGTTAGTGTGGAAAAACCACTTTTCGCACTTGTGTTAGTGTTGAAAAACCACTTTTTGCACTTGTGTTAGTGTTGAAAAACAACTTTTCGCACTTGTGTTGGTGCAGGAAACCACTTCTGCACTTGTATTAGTGTGGAAAAAACACTTTTTGCACTTGTGATAGTGTTGAAAAATCACTTTTCGCACTTGTTAGTGTTGAAAAACCACTTTTCGCACTTGTGTTGGTGCAGGAAACCACTTTTGCACTTGTATTGGTGTGGAAAAAACACTTTTTGCACTTGTGATAGTGTTGAAAAACCACTTTTCGCACTTGTGTTAGTGTTGAAAAACCACTTTTCGCACTTGTGTTGGTGCAGGAAACCACTTTTGCACTTGTATTAGTGTGGAAAAACCACTTTTCGCACTTGTGTTAGTGTTGAAAAACCACTTTTCGCACTTGTGTTAGTGTTGAAAAACCACTTTTCGCACTTGTGTTGGTGCAGGAAACCACTTTTGCACTTGTATTAGTGTGGAAAAAACACTTTTTGCACTTGCGCTAGTGTTGAAAAACTACTTTTCGCACTTGTGTTAGTGTTGAAAAACCACTTTTCGCACGTGTGTTGGTGCAGGAAACCACTTTTGCACTTGTATTAGTGTGGAAAAAACACTTTTTGCACTTGTGATAGTGTTGAAAAACCACTTTTCGCACTTGTGTTAGTGTGGAAAAAACACTTTTCGCACTTGTGTTAGTGTTGAAAAACCACTTTTCGCACTTGTGTTAGTGTTGAAAAACCACTTTTCGCACTTGTGTTGGTGCAGGAAACCACTTCTGCACTTGTATTAGTGTGGAAAAAACACTTTTTGCACTTGTGATAGTGTTGAAAAATCACTTTTCGCACTTGTGTTAGTGTTGAAAAACCACTTTTCGCACTTGTGTTGGTGCAGGAAACCACTTTTGCACTTGTATTAGTGTGGAAAAAACACTTTTTGCACTTGTGATAGTGTTGAAAAACCACTTTTCGCACTTGTGTTAGTATTGAAAAACCACTTTTCGCACTTGTGTTGGTGCAGGAAACCACTTTTGCACTTGTATTAGTGTGGAAAAACCACTTTTCGCACTTGTGTTAGTGTTGAAAAACCACTTTTCGCACTTGTGTTAGTGTTGAAAAACCACTTTACGCACTTGTGTTGGTGCAGGAAACCACTTTTGCACTTGTATTAGTGTGGAAAAAACACTTTTTGCACTTGTGATAGTGTTGAAAAACCAGTTTTCGCACTTGTGTTAGTGTAGAAAAACCACTTTTCTCACTTGTGTTGGTGCAGGAAACCACTTTTGCACTTGTATTAGTGTGGAAAAAACACTTTTTGCACTTGCGATAGTGTTGAAAAACTACTTTTCGCACTTGTGTTAGTGTTGAAAAACCACTTTTCGCACCTGTGTTGGTGCAGGAAACCACTTTTGCACTTGTATTAGTGTGGAAAAAACACTTTTTGCACTTGTGATAGTGTTGAAAAACCACTTTTCGCACTTGTGTTAGTGTTGAAAAACCACTTTTCGCACTTGTGTTGGTGCAGGAAACCACTTTTGCACTTGTATTAGTGTGGAAAAACCACTTTTCGCACTTGTGTTAGTGTTGAAAAACCACTTTTCGCACTTGTGTTGGTGCAGGAAACCACTTTTGCACTTGTATTAGTGTGGAAAAAACACTTTTTGCACTTGTGATAGTGTTGAAAAACCACTTTTCGCACTTGTGTTAGTGTTGAAAAACCACTTTTCGCACTTGTGTTGGTGCAGGAAACCACTTTTGCACTTGTATTAGTGTGGAAAAAACACTTTTTGCACTTGTGATAGTGTTGAAAAACCACTTTTCGCACTTGTGTTGGTGCAGGAAACCACTTTTGCACTTGTATTAGTGTGGAAAAAACACTTCGCACTTGTGTTAGTGTAGAAAAACCACTTTTGCACTTGTATTAGTGTGGAAAAAACACTTTTCGCACTTGTGTTAGTGTAGAAAAACCACTTTTCGCACTTGTGTTAGTGTTGAAAAACCACTTTTCGCACTTGTATTGGTGCAGTAAACCACTTTTGCACTTGTATTAGTGTGGAAAAAACACTTGTTGCACTTGCGGTAGTGTTGAAAAACCACTTTTCGCACTTGTGTTGGCGCAGGAAACCACTTTTGCACTTGTATTAGTGTGGAAAAAACACTTTTTGCACTTGTGAGATAGTGTTGAAAAACCACTTTTCGCACTTGTATTGGTGCAGTAAACCACTTTTCGCACTGGTGTTAGTGTTGAAAAACCACTTTTCGCACTTGTATTGGTGCAGTAAACCACTTTTGCACTTGTATTAGTGTGGAAAAACCACTTTTCGCACTTGTGTTAGTGTTGAAAAACCACTTTTCGCACTTGTGTTAGTGTTGAAAAACCACTTTTCGCACTTGTGTTGGTGCAGGAAACCACTTTTGCACTTGTATTAGTGTGGAAAAAACACTTTTTGCACTTGTGATAGTGTTGAAAAACCACTTTTCGCACTGGTGTTAGTGTTGAAAAACCACTTTTCGCATTTGTATTGGTGCAGTAAACCACTTTTCGCACTGGTGTTAGTGTTGAAAAACCACTTTTCGCACTTGTATTGGTGCAGTAAACCACTTTTGCACTTGTATTAGTGTGGAAAAAACACTTGTTGCACTTGCGGTAGTGTTGAAAAACCACTTTTCGCACTTGTGTTAGTGTTGAAAAATCACTTTTCGCACTTGTGTTGGTGCAGGAAACCACTTTTGCACTTGTATTAGTGTGGAAAAAACACTTTTTGCACTTGTGATAGTGTTGAAAAACCACTTTTCGCACTTGTGTTAGTGTTGAAAAACCACTTTTCGCACTGGTGTTAGTGTTGAAAAACCACTTTTCGCACTTGTATTGGTGCAGTAAACCACTTTTCGCACTGGTGTTAGTGTTGAAAAACCACTTTTCGCACTTGTATTGGTGCAGTAAACCACTTTTGAACTTGTATTAGTGTGGAAAAAACACTTGTTGCACTTGCGGTAGTGTTGAAAAACCACTTTTCGCACTTGTGTTAGTGTTGAAAAACCACTTTTCGCACTTGTGTTGGTGCAGGAAACCACTTTTGCACTTGTATTAGTGTGGAAAAAACACTTTTTGCACTTGTGATAGTGTTGAAAAACCACTTTTCGCACTTGTGTTAGTGTTGAAAAACCACTTTTCGCACTTGTGTTAGTGTTGAAAAACCACTTTTCGCAATTGTGTTGGTGCAGGAAACCACTTCTGCACTTGTATTAGTGTGGAAAAAACACTTTTTGCACTTGTGATAGTGTTGAAAAACCACTTTTCACACTTGTGTTAGTGTTGAAAAACCACTTTTCGCACTTGTGTTGGTGCAGGAAACCACTTTTGCACTTGTATTAGTGTGGAAAAAACACTTTTTGCACTTGTGATAGTGTTGAAAAACCACTTTTCGCACTTGTGTTAGTGTTGAAAAACCACTTTTCGCACTTGTGTTGGTGCAGGAAACCACTTTTGCACTTGTATTAGTGTGGAAAAACCACTTTTCGCACTTATGTTAGTGTTGAAAAACCACTTTTCGCACTTGTGTTGGTGCAGGAAACCACTTTTGCACTTGTATTAGTGTGGAAAAACCACTTTTCGCACTTGTGTTAGTGTTGAAAAACCACTTTTCGCACTTGTGTTGTTGCAGGAAACCACTTTTGCACTTGTATTAGTGTGGAAAAAACACTTTTTGCACTTGTGATAGTGTTGAAAAACCACTTTTCGCACTGGTGTTAGTGTTGAAAAACCACTTTTCGCACTTGTATTGGTGCAGTAAACCACTTTTGCACTTGTATTAGTGTGGAAAAAACACTTTTTGCTCTTGCGATAGTGTTGAAAAACCACATTTCGCACTTGTGTTAGTGTTGAAAAACCACTTTTCGCACTTGTGTTGGTGCAGGAAACCACTTTTGCACTTGTATTAGTGTGGAAAAAACACTTTTTGCACTTGCGATAGTGTTGAAAAACCACTTTTCGCACTTGTGTTAGTGTTGAAAAACCACTTTTTGCACTTGTGCTAGTGTTGAAAAACCACTTTTTGCACTTGTGATAGTGTTGAAAAACCACTTTTCGCACTTGTGTTAGTGTTGAAAAACCACTTTTCGCACTTGTGTTGGTGCAGGAAACCACTTTTGCACTTGTGTTAGTGTGGAAAAACCACTTTTCGCACTTGTGTTAGTGTTGAAAAACCACTTTTCGCACTTGTGTTAGTGTTGAAAAACCACTTTTCGCACTTGTGTTGGTGCAGGAAACCACTTCTGCACTTGTATTAGTGTGGAAAAAACACTTTTTGCACTTGTGATAGTGTTGAAAAACCACTTTTCGCACTTGTGTTGGTGCAGGAAACCACTTTTGCACTTGTATTAGTGTGGAAAAACCACTTTTCGCACTTGTGTTAGTGTTGAAAAAACACTTTTCGCACTTGTGTTAGTGTTGAAAAACCACTTTTCGCACTTGTGTTGGTGCAGGAAACCACTTTTGCACTTGTATTAGTGTGGAAAAAACACTTTTTGCACTTGTGATAGTGTTGAAAAACCACTTTTCGCACTTGTGTTAGTGTTGAAAAACCACTTTTCGCACTTGTGTTGTTGCAGGAAACCACTTTTGCACTTGTATTAGTGTGGCAAAAACACTTTTTGCACTTGCGATAGTGTTGAAAAACCACTTTTCGCACTTGTGTTAGTGTTGAAAAACCACTTTTCGCACTTGTGTTGGTGCAGGAAACCCCTTTTGCACTTGTATTAGTGTGGAAAAAACACTTTTCGCACTTGTGTTAGTGTTGAAAAACCACTTTTCGCACTTGTGTTAGTGTTGAAAAACCACTTTTCGCACTTGTGTTGGTGCAGGAAACCACTTTTGCACTTGTATTAGTGTGGAAAAACCACTTTTCGCACTTGTGTTAGTTTTGAAAAACCACTTTTCGCACTTGTGTTAGTGTTGAAAAACCACTTTTCGCACTTATGTTGGTGCAGGAAACCACTTTTGCACTTGTGTTAGTGTGGAAAAACCACTTTTCGCACTTGTGTTAGTGTTGAAAAACCACTTTTCGCACTTGTGTTAGTGTTGAAAAACCACTTTTCGCACTTGTGTTGGTGCAGGAAACCACTTCTGCACTTGTATTAGTGTGGAAAAAACACTTTTTGCACTTGTGATAGTGTTGAAAAACCACTTTTCGCACTTGTGTTAGTGTTGAAAAACCACTTTTCGCACTTGTGTTGGTGCAGGAAACCACTTTTTCACTTGTATTAGTGTGGAAAAAACACTTTTTGCACTTGTGATAGTGTTGAAAAACCACTTTGCGCACTTGTGTTAGTGTTGAAAAACCACTTTTCGCACTTGTGTTGGTGCAGGAAACCACTTTTGCACTTGTATTAGTGTGGAAAAACCACTTTTCGCACTTGTGTTAGTGTTGAAAAACCACTTTTCGCACTTGTGTTGGTGCAGGAAACCACTTTTGCACTTGTATTAGTGTGGAAAAAACAGTTTTTGCACTTGTGATAGTGTTGAAAAACCACTTTTCGCACTTGTGTTGGTGCAGGAAACCACTTTTGCACTTGTATTAGTGTGGAAAAACCACTTTTCGCACTTGTGTTAGTGTTGAAAAACCACTTTTCACACTTGTGTTAGTGTTGAAAAACCACTTTTCGCACTTGTGTTGGTGCAGGAAACCACTTTTGCACTTGTATTAGTGTGGAAAAAACACTTTTTGCACTTGTGATAGTGTTGAAAAACCACTTTTCGCACTTGTATTAGTGTTGAAAAACCACTTTTCGCACTTGTGTTAGTGTTGAAAAACCACTTTTCGCACTTGTGTTGTTGCAGGAAACCACTTTTGAACTTGTATTAGTGTGGAAAAAACACTTGTTGCACTTGCGGTAGTGTTGAAAAACCACTTTTCGCACTTGTGTTAGTGTTGAAAAACCACTTTTCGCACTTGTGTTGGTGCAGTAAACCACTTTTGCACTTGTATTAGTGTGGAAAAAACACTTTTCGCACTTGTGTTAGTGTAGAAAAACCACTTTTCGCACTTGTGTTAGTGTTGAAAAACCACTTTTCGCACTTGTGTTAGTGTTGAAAAACCACTTTTCGCACGTGTGTTGGTGCAGGAAACCACTTTTGCACTTGTATTAGTGTGGAAAACCACTTTTGGCACTTGTGTTAGTGTTGAAAAACCACTTTTCTCACTTGTGTTAGTGTTGAAAAACCACTTTTCGCACTGTGTTAGTGTTGAAAAACCACTTTTCGCACTTGTGTTGGTGCAGGAAACCACTTTTGCACTTGTATTAGTGTGGAAAAACCACTTTTCGCACTTGTGTTAGTGTTGAAAAACCACTTTTCGCACTTGTGTTAGTGTTGAAAAACCACTTTTCGCACTTGTGTTGGCGCAGGAAACCACTTTTGCACTTGTATTAGTGTGGAAAAAACACTTTTTGCACTTGTGATAGTGTTGAAAAACCACTTTTCGCACTTGTGTTAGTGTTGAAAAACCACTTTTCGCACTTGTGTTAGTGTTGAAAAAGCACTTTTCTCACTTGTGTTAGTGTTGAAAAACCACTTTTCGCACTTGTGTTGGTGCAGGAAACCACTTTTGCACTTGTATTAGTGTGGAAAAACCACTTTTCGCAATTGTGTTAGTGTTGAAAAACCACTTTTCGCACTTGTGTTAGTGTTGAAAAACCACTTTTCGCACTTGTGTTGGTGCAGGAAACCACTTTTGCACTTGTATTAGTGTGGAAAAAACACTTTTTGCACTTGTGATAGTGTTGAAAAACCACTTTTCGCACTTGTGTTAGTGTTGAAAAACCACTTTTCGCACTTGTGTTGGTGCAGGAAACCACTTTTGCACTTGTATTAGTGTGGAAAAAACACTTTTTGCACTTGCGATAGTGTTGCAAAACTACTTTTCGCACTTGTGTTAGTGTTGAAAACCACTTTTCGCACTTGTGTTGGTGCAGGAAACCACTTTTGCACTTGTATTAGTGTGGAAAACCACTTTTCGCACTTGTGTTAGTGTTGAAAAACCACTTTTCGCACTTGTGTTAGTGTTGAAAAACCACTTTTCGCACCTGTGTTGGTGCAGGAAACCACTTTTGCACTTGTCTTAGTGTGGAAAAAACACTTTTTGCACTTGTGATAGTGTTGAAAAACCACTTTTTGCACTTGTGTTAGTGTGGAAAAACCACTTTTCGCACTTGCGTTAGTGTTGAAAAACCACTTTTCGCACTTGTGTTAGTGTTGAAAAACCACTTTTCGCACTTGTGTTGGTGCAGGAAACCACTTCTGCACTTGTATTAGTGTGGAAAAAACACTTTTTGCACTTGTGATAGTGTTGAAAATCACTTTTCGCACTTGTGTTAGTGTTGAAAAACCACTTTTCGCACTTGTGTTGGTGCAGGAAACCACTTTTGCACTTGTATTGGTGTGGAAAAAACACTTTTTGCACTTGCGATAGTGTTGAAAAACCACTTTTCGCACTTGTGTTAGTGTTGAAAAACCACTTTTCGCACTTGTGTTGGTGCAGGAAACCACTTTTGCACTTGTATTAGTGTGGAAAAACCACTTTTCGCACTTGTGTTAGTGTTGAAAAACCACTTTTTCGCACTTGTGTTAGTGTTGAAAAACCACTTTTCGCACTTGTGTTGGTGCAGGAAACCACTTTTGCACTTGTATTAGTGTGGAAAAAACACTTTTTGCACTTGTGATAGTGTTGAAAAACCACTTTTCGCACTTGTGTTAGTGTTGAAAAACCACTTTTCTCACTTGTGTTGGTGCAGGAAACCACTTTTGCACTTGTATTAGTGTGGGAAAAACACTTTTTGCACTTGCGGTAGTGTTGAAAAACTACTTTTCGCACTTGTGTTAGTGTTGAAAAACCACTTTTCGCACCTGTGTTGGTGCAGGAAACCACTTTTGCACTTGTATTAGTGTGGAAAAAACACTTTTTGCACTTGTGATAGTGTTGAAAAACCACTTTTCGCACTTGTGTTGGTGCAGGAAACCACTTTTGCACTTGTATTAGTGTGGAAAAAACACTTTTTGCACTTGCGATAGTGTTGAAAAACTACTTTTCGCACTTGTGTTAGTGTTGAAAAACCACTTTTCGCACTTGTGTTGGTGCAGGAAACCACTTTTGCACTTGTATTAGTGTGGAAAAACCACTTTTCGCACTTGTGTTGTGTTGAAAAACCACTTTTCGCACTTGTGTTAGTGTTGAAAAACCACTTTTCGCACCTGTGTTGGTGCAGGAAACCACTTTTGCACTTGTATTAGTGTGGAAAAAACACTTTTTGCACTTGTGATAGTGTTGAAAAACCACTTTTCGCACTTGTGTTAGTGTTGAAAAACCACTTTTCGCACTTGAGTTGGTGCAGGAAACCACTTTTGCACTTGTATTAGTGTGGAAAAAACACTTTTTGCACTTGTGATAGTGTTGAAAAACCACTTTTCGCACTTGTGTTGGTGCAGGAAACCACTTTTGCACTTGTATTAGTGTGGAAAAAACACTTTTCGCACTTGTGTTAGTGTAGAAAAACCACTTTTGCACTTGTATTAGTGTGGAAAAAACACTTTTCGCACTTGTGTTAGTGTAGAAAAACCACTTTTCGCACTTGTGTTAGTGTTGAAAAACCACTTTTCGCACTTGTGTTAGTGTTGAAAAACCACTTTTCGCACTTGTGTTGGTGCAGGAAACCACTTTTGCACTTGTATTAGTGTGGAAAACCACTTTTCGCACTTGTGTTAGTGTTGAAAAACCACTTTTCTCACTTGTGTTAGTGTTGAAAAACCACTTTTCTCACTTGTGTTAGTGTTGAAAAATCACTTTTCGCACTTGTGTTGGTGCAGGAAACCACTTTTGCACTTGTATTAGTGTGGAAAAAACACTTTTTGCACTTGTGATAGTGTTGAAAAACCACTTTTCGCACTTGTGTTAGTGTTGAAAAACCACTTTTCGCACTGGTGTTAGTGTTGAAAAACCACTTTTCGCACTTGTATTGGTGCAGTAAACCACTTTTCGCACTGGTGTTAGTGTTGAAAAACCACTTTTCACACTTGTATTGGTGCAGTAAACCACTTTTGAACTTGTATTAGTGTGGAAAAAACACTTGTTGCACTTGCGGTAGTGTTGAAAAACCACTTTTCGCACTTGTGTTAGTGTTGAAAAACCACTTTTCGCACTTGTGTTGGTGCAGGAAACCACTTTTGCACTTGTATTAGTGTGGAAAAAACACTTTTTGCACTTGTGATAGTGTTGAAAAACCACTTTTCGCACTTGTGTTAGTGTTGAAAAACCACTTTTCGCACTTGTGTTAGTGTTGAAAAACCACTTTTCGCAATTGTGTTGGTGCAGGAAACCACTTCTGCACTTGTATTAGTGTGGAAAAAACACTTTTTGCACTTGTGATAGTGTTGAAAAACCACATTTCACACTTGTGTTAGTGTTGAAAAACCACTTTTCGCACTTGTGTTGGTGCAGGAAACCACTTTTGCACTTGTATTAGTGTGGAAAAAACACTTTTTGCACTTGTGATAGTGTTGAAAAACCACTTTTCGCACTTGTGTTAGTGTTGAAAAACCACTTTTCGCACTTGTGTTGGTGCAGCAAACCACTTTTGCACTTGTATTAGTGTGGAAAAACCACTTTTCGCACTTATGTTAGTGTTGAAAAACCACTTTTCGCACTTGTGTTGGTGCAGGAAACCACTTTTGCACTTGTATTAGTGTGGAAAAACCACTTTTCGCACTTGTGTTAGTGTTGAAAAACCACTTTTCGCACTTGTGTTGTTGCAGGAAACCACTTTTGCACTTGTATTAGTGTGGAAAAAACACTTTTTGCACTTGTGATAGTGTTGAAAAACCACTTTTCGCACTGGTGTTAGTGTTGAAAAAACCACTTTTCGCACTTGTATTGGTGCAGTAAACCACTTTTGCACTTGTATTAGTGTGGAAAAAACACTTTTTGCTCTTGCGATAGTGTTGAAAAACCACATTTCGCACTTGTGTTAGTGTTGAAAAACCACTTTTCGCACTTGTGTTGGTGCAGGAAACCACTTTTGCACTTGTATTAGTGTGGAAAAACACTTTTTGCACTTGCGATAGTGTTGAAAAACCACTTTTCGCACTTGTGTTAGTGTTGAAAAACCACTTTTTGCACTTGTGCTAGTGTTGAAAAACCACTTTTTGCACTTGTGATAGTGTTGAAAAACCACTTTTCGCACTTGTGTTAGTGTTGAAAAAACCACTTTTCGCACTTGTGTTGGTGCAGGAAACCACTTTTGCACTTGTGTTAGTGTGGAAAAACCACTTTTCGCACTTGTGTTAGTGTTGAAAAACCACTTTTCGCACTTGTGTTAGTGTTGAAAAACCACTTTTCGCACTTGTGTTGGTGCAGGAAACCACTTCTGCACTTGTATTAGTGTGGAAAAAACACTTTTTGCACTTGTGATAGTGTTGAAAAACCACTTTTCGCACTTGTGTTGGTGCAGGAAACCACTTTTGCACTTGTATTAGTGTGGAAAAACCACTTTTCGCACTTGTGTTAGTGTTGAAAAAACACTTTTCGCACTTGTGTTAGTGTTGAAAAACCACTTTTCGCACTTGTGTTGGTGCAGGAAACCACTTTTGCACTTGTATTAGTGTGGAAAAAACACTTTTTGCACTTGTGATAGTGTTGAAAAACCACTTTTCGCACTTGTGTTAGTGTTGAAAAACCACTTTTCGCACTTGTGTTAGTGTTGAAAAACCACTTTTCGCACTTGTGTTGTTGCAGGAAACCACTTTTGCACTTGTATTAGTGTGGCAAAAACACTTTTTGCACTTGCGATAGTGTTGAAAAACCACTTTTCGCACTTGTGTTAGTGTTGAAAAACCACTTTTCGCACTTGTGTTGGTGCAGGAAACCCCTTTTGCACTTGTATTAGTGTGGAAAAAACACTTTTCGCACTTGTGTTAGTGTTGAAAAACCACTTTTCGCACTTGTGTTAGTGTTGAAAAACCACTTTTCGCACTTGTGTTGGTGCAGGAAACCACTTTTGCACTTGTATTAGTGTGGAAAAACCACTTTTCGCACTTGTGTTAGTTTTGAAAAACCACTTTTCGCACTTGTGTTAGTGTTGAAAAACCACTTTTCGCACTTATGTTGGTGCAGGAAACCACTTTTGCACTTGTGTTAGTGTGGAAAAACCACTTTTCGCACTTGTGTTAGTGTTGAAAAACCACTTTTCGCACTTGTGTTAGTGTTGAAAAACCACTTTTCGCACTTGTGTTGGTGCAGGAAACCACTTCTGCACTTGTATTAGTGTGGAAAAAACACTTTTTGCACTTGTGATAGTGTTGAAAAACCACTTTTCGCACTTGTGTTAGTGTTGAAAAACCACTTTTCGCACTTGTGTTGGTGCAGGAAACCACTTTTGCACTTGTATTAGTGTGGAAAAAACACTTTTTGCACTTGTGATAGTGTTGAAAAACCACTTTGCGCACTTGTGTTAGTGTTGAAAAACCACTTTTCGCACTTGTGTTGGTGCAGGAAACCACTTTTGCACTTGTATTAGTGTGGAAAAACCACTTTTCGCACTTGTGTTAGTGTTGAAAAACCACTTTTCGCACTTGTGTTGGTGCAGGAAACCACTTTTGCACTTGTATTAGTGTGGAAAAAACAGTTTTTGCACTTGTGATAGTGTTGAAAAACCACTTTTCGCACTTGTGTTAGTGTTGAAAAACCACTTTTCGCACTTGTGTTGGTGCAGGAAACCACTTTTGCACTTGTATTAGTGTGGAAAAACCACTTTTCGCACTTGTGTTAGTGTTGAAAAACCACTTTTCACACTTGTGTTAGTGTTGAAAATCCACTTTTCGCACTTGTGTTGGTGCAGGAAACCACTTTTGCACTTGTATTAGTGTGGAAAAAACACTTTTTGCACTTGTGATAGTGTTGAAAAACCACTTTTCGCACTTGTATTAGTGTTGAAAAACCACTTTTCGCACTTGTGTTAGTGTTGAAAAACCACTTTTCGCACTTGTGTTGTTGCAGGAAACCACTTTTGAACTTGTATTAGTGTGGAAAAAACACTTGTTGCACTTGCGGTAGTGTTGAAAAACCACTTTTCGCACTTGTGTTAGTGTTGAAAAACCACTTTTCGCACTTGTGTTGGTGCAGTAAACCACTTTTGCACTTGTATTAGTGTGGAAAAAACACTTTTCGCACTTGTGTTAGTGTAGAAAAACCACTTTTCGCACTTGTGTTAGTGTTGAAAAACCACTTTTCGCACTTGTGTTAGTGTTGAAAAACCACTTTTCGCACGTGTGTTGGTGCAGGAAACCACTTTTGCACTTGTATTAGTGTGGAAAACCACTTTTGGCACTTGTGTTAGTGTTGAAAAACCACTTTTCTCACTTGTGTTAGTGTTGAAAAACCACTTTTCGCACTGTGTTAGTGTTGAAAAACCACTTTTCGCACTTGTGTTGGTGCAGGAAACCACTTTTGCACTTGTATTAGTGTGGAAAAACCACTTTTCGCACTTGTGTTAGTGTTGAAAAACCACTTTTCGCACTTGTGTTAGTGTTGAAAAACCACTTTTCGCACTTGTGTTAGCGCAGGAAACCACTTTTGCACTTGTATTAGTGTGGAAAAAACACTTTTTGCACTTGTGATAGTGTTGAAAAACCACTTTTCGCACTTGTGTTAGTGTTGAAAAACCACTTTTCGCACTTGTGTTAGTGTTGAAAAAGCACTTTTCTCACTTGTGTTAGTGTTGAAAAACCACTTTTCGCACTTGTGTTGGTGCAGGAAACCACTTTTGCACTTGTATTAGTGTGGAAAAACCACTTTTCGCAATTGTGTTAGTGTTGAAAAACCACTTTTCGCACTTGTGTTAGTGTTGAAAAACCACTTTTCGCACTTGTGTTGGTGCAGGAAACCACTTTTGCACTTGTATTAGTGTGGAAAAAACACTTTTTGCACTTGTGATAGTGTTGAAAAACCACTTTTCGCACTTGTGTTAGTGTTGAAAAACCACTTTTCGCACTTGTGTTGGTGCAGGAAACCACTTTTGCACTTGTATTAGTGTGGAAAAAACACTTTTTGCACTTGCGATAGTGTTGCAAAACTACTTTTCGCACTTGTGTTAGTGTTGAAAACCACTTTTCGCACTTGTGTTGGTGCAGGAAACCACTTTTGCACTTGTATTAGTGTGGAAAACCACTTTTCGCACTTGTGTTAGTGTTGAAAAACCACTTTTCGCACTTGTGTTAGTGTTGAAAAACCACTTTTCGCACCTGTGTTGGTGCAGGAAACCACTTTTGCACTTGTCTTAGTGTGGAAAAACACTTTTTGCACTTGTGATAGTGTTGAAAAACCACTTTTTGCACTTGTGTTAGTGTGGAAAAACCACTTTTCGCACTTGCGTTAGTGTTGAAAAACCACTTTTCGCACTTGTGTTAGTGTTGAAAAACCACTTTTCGCACTTGTGTTGGTGCAGGAAACCACTTCTGCACTTGTATTAGTGTGGAAAAAACACTTTTTGCACTTGTGATAGTGTTGAAAATCACTTTTCGCACTTGTGTTAGTGTTGAAAAACCACTTTTCGCACTTGTGTTGGTGCAGGAAACCACTTTTGCACTTGTATTGGTGTGGAAAAAACACTTTTTGCACTTGCGATAGTGTTGAAAAACCACTTTTCGCACTTGTGTTAGTGTTGAAAAACCACTTTTCGCACTTGTGTTGGTGCAGGAAACCACTTTTGCACTTGTATTAGTGTGGAAAAACCACTTTTCGCACTTGTGTTAGTGTTGAAAAACCACTTTTCGCACTTGTGTTAGTGTTGAAAAACCACTTTTCGCACTTTTGTTGGTGCAGGAAACCACTTTTGCACTTGTATTAGTGTGGAAAAAACACTTTTTGCACTTGTGATAGTGTTGAAAAACCACTTTTCGCACTTGTGTTAGTGTTGAAAAACCACTTTTCTCACTTGTGTTGGTGCAGGAAACCACTTTTGCACTTGTATTAGTGTGGGAAAAACACTTTTTGCACTTGCGGTAGTGTTGAAAAACTACTTTTCGCACTTGTGTTAGTGTTGAAAAACCACTTTTCGCACCTGTGTTGGTGCAGGAAACCACTTTTGCACTTGTATTAGTGTGGAAAAAACACTTTTTGCACTTGTGATAGTGTTGAAAAACCACTTTTCGCACTTGTGTTAGTGTGGAAAAACCACTTTTCTCACTTGTGTTGGTGCAGGAAACCACTTTTGCACTTGTATTAGTGTGGAAAAAACACTTTTTGCACTTGCGATAGTGTTGAAAAACTACTTTTCGCACTTGTGTTAGTGTTGAAAAACCACTTTTCGCACTTGTGTTGGTGCAGGAAACCACTTTTGCACTTGTATTAGTGTGGAAAAACCACTTTTCGCACTTGTGTTGTGTTGAAAAACCACTTTTCGCACTTGTGTTAGTGTTGAAAAACCACTTTTCGCACCTGTGTTGGTGCAGGAAACCACTTTTGCACTTGTATTAGTGTGGAAAAAACACTTTTTGCACTTGTGATAGTGTTGAAAAACCACTTTTCGCACTTGTGTTAGTGTTGAAAAACCACTTTTCGCACTTGAGTTGGTGCAGGAAACCACTTTTGCACTTGTATTAGTGTGGAAAAAACACTTTTTGCACTTGTGATAGTGTTGAAAAACCACTTTTCGCACTTGTGTTGGTGCAGGAAACCACTTTTGCACTTGTATTAGTGTGGAAAAAACACTTTTCGCACTTGTGTTAGTGTAGAAAAACCACTTTTGCACTTGTATTAGTGTGGAAAAAACACTTTTCACACTTGTGTTAGTGTAGAAAAACCACTTTTCGCACTTGTGTTAGTGTTGAAAAACCACTTTTCGCACTTGTGTTAGTGTTGAAAAACCACTTTTCGCACTTGTGTTGGTGCAGGAAACCACTTTTGCACTTGTATTAGTGTGGAAAACCACTTTTCGCACTTGTGTTAGTGTTGAAAAACCACTTTTCTCACTTGTGTTAGTGTTGAAAAACCACTTTTCGCACTTGTGTTGGTGCAGGAAACCACTTTTGCACTTGTATTAGTGTGGAAAAAACACTTTTTGCACTTGTGATAGTGTTGAAAAACCACTTTTCGCACTTGTGTTAGTGTTGAAAAACCACTTTTCGCACTTGTGATAGTGTTGAAAAATCACTTTTCGCACTTGCGTTAGTGTTGAAAAACCACTTTTCGCACTTGTGTTGGTGCAGGAAACCACTTTTGCACTTGTATTAGTGTGGAAAAAACACTTTTTGCACTTGTGATAGTGTTGAAAAACCACTTTTCGCACTTGTGTTAGTGTTGAAAAACCACTTTTCGCACTTGTGTTGATGCAGGAAACCACTTTTGCACTTGTATTAGTGTGGAAAAACCACTTTTCGCAATTGTGTTAGTGTTGAAAAACCACTTTTCGCACTTGTGTTAGTGTTGAAAAACCACTTTTCGCACTTGTGTTGGTGCAGGAAACCACTTTTGCACTTGTATTAGTGTGGAAAAAACACTTTTTGCACTTGTGATAGTGTTGAAAAACCACTTTTCGCACTTGTGTTAGTGTTGAAAAACCACTTTTCGCACTTGTGTTGGTGCAGGAAACCACTTTTGCACTTGTATTAGTGTGGAAAAAACACTTTTTGCACTTGCGATAGTGTTGCAAAACTACTTTTCGCACTTGTGTTAGTGTTGAAAACCACTTTTCGCACTTGTGTTGGTGCAGGAAACCACTTTTGCACTTGTATTAGTGTGGAAAAACCACTTTTCGCACTTGTGTTAGTGTTGAAAAACCACTTTTCGCACTTGTGTTAGTGTTGAAAAACCACTTTTCGCACCTGTGTTGGTGCAGGAAACCACTTTTGCACTTGTATTAGTGTGGAAAAAACACTTTTTGCACTTGTGATAGTGTTGAAAAACCACTTTTCGCACTTGTGTTAGTGTTGAAAAACCACTTTTCGCACTTGTGTTAGTGTTGAAAAACCACTTTTCGCACTTGTGTTGGTGCAGGAAACCACTTTTGCACTTGTATTAGTGTGGAAAAAACACTTTTTGCACTTGTGATAGTGTTGAAAAACCACTTTTCGCACTTGTGTTAGTGTTGAAAAACCACTTTTCGCACTTGTGTTGGTGCAGGAAACCACTTTTGCAGTTGTATTAGTGTGGAAAAACCACTTTTCACACTTGCGTTAGTGTTGAAAAACCACTTTTCGCACTTGTGTTGGTGCAGGAAACCACTTTTGCACTTGTATTAGTGTGGAAAAAACACTTTTTGCACTTGTGATAGTGTTGAAAAACCACTTTTCGCACTTGTGTTAGTGTTGAAAAACCACTTTTCGCACTTGTGTTGGTGCAGTAAACCACTTTTGCACTTGTATTAGTGTGGAAAAAACACTTTTTGCACTTGCGATAGTGTTGAAAAACCACTTTTCGCACTTGCGTTAGTGTTGAAAAACCACTTTTCGCACTTGTGTTGGTGCAGGAAACCACTTTTGCACTTGTATTAGTGTGGAAAAACCACTTTTCGCACTTGTGTTAGTGTTGAAAAACCACTTTTTGCACTTGTGTTAGTGTTGAAAAACCACTTTTCGCACTTGTGTTGGTGCAGGAAACCACTTTTGCACTTGTATTAGTTTGGGAAAACCACTTTTCGCACTTGTGTTAGTGTTGAAAAACCACTTTTCGCACTTGTGTTGGTGCAGGAAACCACTTTTGCACTTGTATTAGTGTGGAAAAAACACTTTTTGTACTTGTGATAGTGTTGAAAAACCACTTTTCGCACTTGTGTTAGTGTTGAAAAACCACTTTTCGCACTTGTGTTGTTGCAGGAAACCACTTTTGCACTTGTATTAGTGTGGAAAAAACACTTTTTGCACTTGTGATATTGTTGAAAACCACTTTTCGCACTTGTGTTGGTGCAGGAAACCACTTTTGCACTTGTATTAGTGTGGAAAAAACACTTTTCGCACTTGTGTTAGTGTAGAAAAACCACTTTTGCACTTGTATTAGTGTGGAAAAAACATTTTCGCACTTGTGTTAGTGTAGAAAAACCACTTTTCGCACTTGTGTTAGTGTTGAAAAACCACTTTTCGCACTTGTGTTGGTGCAGGAAACCACTTTTGCACTTGTATTAGTGTGGAAAACCACTTTTCGCACTTGTGTTAGTGTTGAAAAACCACTTTTCTCACTTGTGTTAGTGTTGAAAAACCACTTTTCGCACTTCTGTTGGTGCAGGAAACCACTTTTGCACTTGTATTAGTGTGGAAAAAACACTTTTTGCACTTGTGATAGTGTTGAAAAACCACTTTTCGCACTTGTGTTAGTGTTGAAAACCCACTTTTCGCACTTGTGATAGTGTTGAAAAATCACTTTTCGCACTTGTGTTAGTGTTGAAAAACCACTTTTCGCACTTGTGTTGGTGCAGGAAACCACTTTTGCACTTGTATTAGTGTGGAAAAAACACTTTTTGCACTTGTGATAGTGTTGAAAAACCACTTTTCGCACTTGTGTTAGTGTTGAAAAACCACTTTTCGCACTTGTGTTGATGCAGGAAACCACTTTTGCACTTGTATTAGTGTGGAAAAACCACTTTTCGCAATTGTGTTAGTGTTGAAAAACCACTTTTTGCACTTGTGTTAGTGTTGAAAAACCACTTTTCGCACCTGTGTTGGTGCAGGAAACCACTTTTGCACTTGTATTAGTGTGGAAAAAACACTTTTTGCACTTGTGATAGTGTTGAAAAACCACTTTTCGCACTTGTGTTAGTGTGGAAAAACCACTTTTCGCACTTGTGTTAGTGTTGAAAAACCACTTTTTGCACTTGTGTTAGTGTTGAAAAACCACTTTTCGCACTTGTGTTGGTGCAGGAAACCACTTCTGCACTTGTATTAGTGTGGAAAAAACACTTTTTGCACTTGTGATAGTGTTGAAAAATCACTTTTCGCACTTGTTAGTGTTGAAAAACCACTTTTCGCACTTGTGTTGGTGCAGGAAACCACTTTTGCACTTGTATTGGTGTGGAAAAAACACTTTTTGCACTTGTGATAGTGTTGAAAAACCACTTTTCGCACTTGTGTTAGTGTTGAAAAACCACTTTTCGCACTTGTGTTGGTGCAGGAAACCACTTTTGCACTTGTATTAGTGTGGAAAAACCACTTTTCGCACTTGTGTTAGTGTTGAAAAACCACTTTTCGCACTTGTGTTAGTGTTGAAAAACCACTTTTCGCACTTGTGTTGGTGCAGGAAACCACTTTTGCACTTGTATTAGTGTGGAAAAAACACTTTTTGCACTTGTGATAGTGTTGAAAAACCACTTTTCGCACTTGTGTCAGTGTTGAAAAACCACTTTTCTCACTTGTGTTGGTGCAGGAAACCACTTTTGCACTTGTATTAGTGTGGAAAAAACACTTTTTGCACTTGCGGTAGTGTTGAAAAACTACTTTTCGCACTTGTGTTAGTGTTGAAAAACCACTTTTCGCACGTGTGTTGGTGCAGGAAACCACTTTTGCACTTGTATTAGTGTGGAAAAAACACTTTTTGCACTTGTGATAGTGTTGAAAAACCACTTTTCGCACTTGTGTTAGTGTGGAAAAACCACTTTTCGCACTTGTGTTAGTGTTGAAAAACCACTTTTCGCACTTGTGTTAGTGTTGAAAAACCACTTTTCGCACTTGTGTTGGTGCAGGAAACCACTTCTGCACTTGTATTAGTGTGGAAAAAACACTTTTTGCACTTGTGATAGTGTTGAAAAATCACTTTTCGCACTTGTGTTAGTGTTGAAAAACCACTTTTCGCACTTGTGTGGGTGCAGGAAACCACTTTTGCACTTGTATTAGTGTGGAAAAAACACTTTTTGCACTTGTGATAGTGTTGAAAAACCACTTTTCGCACTTGTGTTAGTGTTGAAAAACCACTTTTCGCACTTGTGTTGGTGCAGGAAACCACTTTTGCACTTGTATTAGTGTGGAAAAACCACTTTTCGCACTTGTGATAGTGTTGAAAAACCACTTTTCGCACTTGTGATAGTGTTGAAAAACCACTTTTCGCACTTGTGTTGGTGCAGGAAACCACTTTTGCACTTGTATTAGTGTGGAAAAAACACTTTTTGCACTTGTGTTAGTGTTGAAAAACCACTTTTCGCACTTGTGTTGATGCAGGAAACCACTTTTGCACTTGTATTAGTGTGGAAAAACCACTTTTCGCAATTGTGTTAGTGTTGAAAAACGACTTTTTGCACTTGTGTTAGTGTTGAAAAACCACTTTTCGCACCTGTGTTGGTGCAGGAAACCACTTTTGCACTTGTATTAGTGTGGAAAAAACACTTTTTGCACTTGTGATAGTGTTGAAAAACCACTTTTCGCACTTGTGTTAGTGTGGAAAAACCACTTTTCGCACTTGTGTTAGTGTTGAAAAACCACTTTTTGCACTTGTGTTAGTGTTGAAAAACCACTTTTCGCACTTGTGTTGGTGCAGGAAACCACTTCTGCACTTGTATTAGTGTGGAAAAAACACTTTTTGCACTTGTGATAGTGTTGAAAAATCACTTTTCGCACTTGTTAGTGTTGAAAAACCACTTTTCGCACTTGTGTTGGTGCAGGAAACCACTTTTGCACTTGTATTGGTGTGGAAAAAACACTTTTTGCACTTGTGATAGTGTTGAAAAACCACTTTTCGCACTTGTGTTAGTGTTGAAAAACCACTTTTCGCACTTGTGTTGGTGCAGGAAACCACTTTTGCACTTGTATTAGTGTGGAAAAACCACTTTTCGCACTTGTGTTAGTGTTGAAAAACCACTTTTCGCACTTGTGTTAGTGTTGAAAAACCACTTTTCGCACTTGTGTTGGTGCAGGAAACCACTTTTGCACTTGTATTAGTGTGGAAAAAACACTTTTTGCACTTGTGATAGTGTTGAAAAACCACTTTTCGCACTTGTGTCAGTGTTGAAAAACCACTTTTCTCACTTGTGTTGGTGCAGGAAACCACTTTTGCACTTGTATTAGTGTGGAAAAAACACTTTTTGCACTTGCGGTAGTGTTGAAAAACTACTTTTCGCACTTGTGTTAGTGTTGAAAAACCACTTTTCGCACGTGTGTTGGTGCAGGAAACCACTTTTGCACTTGTATTAGTGTGGAAAAAACACTTTTTGCACTTGTGATAGTGTTGAAAAACCACTTTTCGCACTTGTGTTAGTGTGGAAAAACCACTTTTCGCACTTGTGTTAGTGTTGAAAAACCACTTTTCGCACTTGTGTTAGTGTTGAAAAACCACTTTTCGCACTTGTGTTGGTGCAGGAAACCACTTCTGCACTTGTATTAGTGTGGAAAAAACACTTTTTGCACTTGTGATAGTGTTGAAAAATCACTTTTCGCACTTGTGTTAGTGTTGAAAAACCACTTTTCGCACTTGTGTGGGTGCAGGAAACCACTTTTGCACTTGTATTAGTGTGGAAAAAACACTTTTTGCACTTGTGATAGTGTTGAAAAACCACTTTTCGCACTTGTGTTAGTGTTGAAAAACCACTTTTCGCACTTGTGTTGGTGCAGGAAACCACTTTTGCACTTGTATTAGTGTGGAAAAACCACTTTTCGCACTTGTGTTAGTGTTGAAAAACCACTTTTCGCACTTGTGTTGGTGCAGGAAACCACTTTTGCACTTGTATTAGTGTGGAAAAAACACTTTTTGCACTTGTGATAGTGTTGAAAAACCACTTTTCGCACTTGTGTTAGTGTAGAAAAACCACTTTTCTCACTTGTGTTGGTGCAGGAAACCACTTTTGCACTTGTATTAGTGTGGAAAAAACACTTTTTGCACTTGCGATAGTGTTGAAAAACTACTTTTCGCACTTGTGTTAGTGTTGAAAGACCACTTTTCGCACCTGTGTTGGTGCAGGAAACCACTTTTGCACTTGTATTAGTGTGGAAAAAACACTTTTTGCACTTGTGATAGTGTTGAAAAACCACTTTTCGCACTTGTGTTGGTGCAGGAAACCACTTTTGCACTTGTATTAGTGTGGAAAAAACACTTTTTGCACTTGTGATAGTGTTGAAAAACCACTTTTCGCACTTGTGTTGGTGCAGGAAACCACTTTTGCACTTGTATTAGTGTGGAAAAAACACTTTTCGCACTTGTGTTAGTGTAGAAAAACCACTTTTGCACTTGTATTAGTGTGGAAAAAACACTTTTCGCACTTGTGTTAGTGTAGAAAAACCACTTTTCGCACTTGTGTTAGTGTTGAAAAACCACTTTTCGCACTTGTGTTAGTGTTGAAAAACCACTTTTCGCACTTGTGTTGGTGCAGGAAACCACTTTTGCACTTGTATTAGTGTGGAAAACCCCTTTTCGCACTTGTGTTAGTGTTGAAAAACCACTTTTCTCACTTGTGTTAGTGTTGAAAAACCACTTTTCGCACTTGTGTTGGTGCAGGAAACCACTTTTGCACTTGTATTAGTGTGGAAAAAACACTTTTTGCACTTGTGATAGTGTTGAAAAACCACTTTTCGCACTTGTGTTAGTGTTGAAAAACCACTTTTCGCACTTGTGATAGTGTTGAAAAATCACTTTTCGCACTTGTGTTAGTGTTGAAAAACCACTTTTCGCACTTGTGTTGGTGCAGGAAACCACTTTTGCACTTGTATTAGTGTGGAAAAAACACTTTTTGCTCTTGTGATAGTGTTGAAAAACCACTTTTCGCACTTGTGTTAGTGTTGAAAAACCACTTTTCGCACTTGTGTTGATGCAGGAAACCACTTTTGCACTTGTATTAGTGTGGAAAAACCACTTTTCGCAATTGTGTTAGTGTTGAAAAACCACTTTTCGCACTTGTGTTAGTGTTGAAAAACCACTTTTCGCACTTGTGATAGTGTTGAAAAACCACTTTTCGCACTTGTGTTAGTGTTGAAAAACCACTTTTCGCACTTGTGTTGGTGCAGGAAACCACTTTTGCACTTGTATTAGTGTGGAAAAAACACTTTTTGCACTTGCGATAGTGTTGCAAAACTACTTTTCGCACTTGTGTTAGTGTTGAAAACCACTTTTCGCACTTGTGTTGGTGCAGGAAACCACTTTTGCACTTGTATTAGTGTGGAAAAAACACTTTTTGCACTTGTGATAGTGTTGAAAAACCACTTTTCGCACTTCTGTTAGTGTTGAAAAACCACTTTTCGCACTTGTGTTAGTGTTGAAAAACCACTTTTCGCACTTGTGTTGGTGCAGGAAACCATTTCTGCACTTGCATTAGTGTGGAAAAAACACTTTTTGCACTTGTGATAGTGTTGAAAAACCACTTTTCACACTTGTGTTAGTGTTGAAAAACCACTTTTCGCACTTGTGTTGGTGCAGGAAACCACTTTTGCACTTGTATTAGTGTGGAAAAAACACTTTTTGCACTTGTGATAGTGTTGAAAAACCACTTTTCGCACTTGTGTTAGTGTTGAAAAACCACTTTTCGCACTTGTGTTGGTGCAGGAAACCACTTTTGCACTTGTATTAGTGTGGAAAAACCACTTTTCGCACTTATGTTAGTGTTGAAAAACCACTTTTCGCACTTGTGTTGGTGCAGGAAACCACTTTTGCACTTGTATTAGTGTGGAAAAACCACTTTTCGCACTTGTGTTAGTGTTGAAAAACCACTTTTCGCACTTGTGTTGGTGCAGGAAACCACTTTTGCACTTGTATTAGTGTGGAAAAAACACTTTTTGCACTTGTGTTAGTGTTGAAAAACCACTTTTCGCACTTGTGTTAGTGTTGAAAAACCACTTTTCGCACTTGTGTTGGTGCAGGAAACCATTTCTGCACTTGCATTAGTGTGGAAAAAACACTTTTTGCACTTGTGATAGTGTTGAAAAACCACTTTTCACACTTGTGTTAGTGTTGAAAAACCACTTTTCGCACTTGTGTTGGTGCAGGAAACCACTTTTGCACTTGTATTAGTGTGTAAAAAACACTTTTTGCACTTGTGATAGTGTTGAAAAACCACTTTTCGCACTTGTGTTAGTGTTGAAAAACCACTTTTCGCACTTGTGTTGGTGCAGGAAACCACTTTTGCACTTGTATTAGTGTGGAAAAACCACTTTTCGCACTTATGTTAGTGTTGAAAAACCACTTTTCGCACTTGTGTTGGTGCAGGAAACCACTTTTGCACTTGTATTAGTGTGGAAAAACCACTTTTCGCACTTGTGTTAATGTTGAAAAACCACTTTTCGCACTTGTGTTGGTGCAGGAAACCACTTTTGCACTTGTATTAGTGTGGAAAAAACACTTTTTGCTCTTGCGATAGTGTTGAAAAACCACTTTTCGCACTTGTGTTAGTGTTGAAAAACCACTTTTCGCACTTGTGTTGGTGCAGGAAACCACTTTTGCACTTGAATTAGTGTGGAAAAAACACTTTTTGCACTTGCGATAGTGTTGAAAAACCACTTTTCGCACTTGTGTTAGTGTTGAAAAACCACTTTTTGCACTTGTGCTAGTGTTGAAAAACCACTTTTTGCACTTGTGATAGTGTTGAAAAACCACTTTTCGCACTTGTGTTAGTGTTGAAAAACCACTTTTCGCACTTGTGTTGGTGCAGGAAACCACTTTTGCACTTGTGTTAGTGTGGAAAAACTACTTTTCGCACTTGTGTTAGTGTTGAAAAACCACTTTTCGCACTTGTGTTAGTGTTGAAAAACCACTTTTCGTACTTGTGTTGGTGCAGGAAACCACTTCTGCACTTGTATTAGTGTGGAAAAAAACACTTTTTGCACTTGTGATAGTGTTGAAAAACCACTTTTCGCACTTGTGTTGGTGCAGGAAACCACTTTTGCACTTGTATTAGTGTGGAAAAACCACTTTTCGCACTTGTGTTAGTGTTGAAAAAACACTTTTCGCACTTGTGTTAGTGTTGAAAAACCACTTTTCGCACTTGTGTTGGTGCAGGAAACCACTTGTGCACTTGTATTAGTGTGGAAAAAACACTTTTTGCACTTGTGATAGTGTTGAAAAACCACTTTTCGCACTTGTGTTAGTGTTGAAAAACCACTTTTCGCACTTGTGTTAGTGTTGAAAAACCACTTTTCGCACTTGTGTTGTTGCAGGAAACCACTTTTGCACTTGTATTAGTGTGGAAAAAACACTTTTTGCACTTGCGATAGTGTTGAAAAACCACTTTTCGCACTTGTGTTAGTGTTGAAAAACCACTTTTCGCACTTGTGTTGGTGCAGGAAACCCCTTTTGCACTTGTATTAGTGTGGAAAAAACACTTTTCGCACTTGTGTTATTGTTGAAAAACCACTTTTCGCACTTGTGTTAGTGTTGAAAAACCACTTTTCGCACTTGTGTTGGTGCAGGAAACCACTTTTGCACTTGTATTAGTGTGGAAAAACCACTTTTCGCACTTGTGTTAGTTTTGAAAAACCACTTTTCGCACTTGTGTTGATGCAGGAAACCACTTTTGCACTTGTATTAGTGTGGAAAAACCACTTTTCGCAATTGTGTTAGTGTTGAAAAACCACTTTTCGCACTTGTGTTAGTGTTGAAAAACCACTTTTCGCACTTGTGTTGGTGCAGGAAACCACTTTTGCGCTTGTATTAGTGTGGAAAAAACACTTTTTGCACTTGTGATAGTGTTGAAAAACCACTTTTCGCACTTGTGTTAGTGTTGAAAAACCACTTTTCGCACTTGTGTTGGTGCAGGAAACCACTTTTGCACTTGTATTAGTGTGGAAAAAACACTTTTTGCACTTGCGATAGTGTTGCAAAACTACTTTTCGCACTTGTGTTAGTGTTGAAAACCACTTTTCGCACTTGTGTTGGTGCAGGAAACCACTTTTGCACTTGTATTAGTGTGGAAAAACCACTTTTCGCACTTGTGTTAGTGTTGAAAAACCACTTTTCGCACTTGTGTTAGTGTTGAAAAACCACTTTTCGCACCTGTGTTGGTGCAGGAAACCACTTTTGCACTTGTATTAGTGTGGAAAAAACACTTTTTGCACTTGTGATAGTGTTGAAAAACCACTTTTCGCACTTGTGTTAGTGTTGAAAAACCACTTTTCGCACTTGTGTTAGTGTTGAAAAACCACTTTTCGCACTTGTGTTGGTGCAGGAAACCACTTTTGCACTTGTATTAGTGTGGAAAAAACACTTTTTGCACTTGTGATAGTGTTGAAAAACCACTTTTCGCACTTGTGTTAGTGTTGAAAAACCACTTTTCGCACTTGTGTTGGTGCAGGAAACCACTTTTGCAGTTGTATTAGTGTGGAAAAACCACTTTTCGCACTTGTGCTAGTGTTGAAAAACCACTTTTCGCACTTGTGTTGGTGCAGGAAACCACTTTTGCACTTGTATTAGTGTGGAAAAAACACTTTTTGCACTTGTGATAGTGTTGAAAAACCACTTTTCGCACTTGTGTTAGTGTTGAAAAACCACTTTTCGCACTTGTGTTGGTGCAGTAAAACACTTTTGCACTTGTATTAGTGTGGAAAAAACACTTTTTGCACTTGCGAAAGTGTTGAAAAATCACTTTTCGCACTTGTGTTAGTGTTGAAAAACCACTTTTCGCACTTGTGTTGGTGCAGGAAACCACTTTTGCACTTGTATTAGTGTGGAAAAACCACTTTTCGCACTTGTGTTAGTGTTGAAAAACCACTTTTTGCACTTGTGTTAGTGTTGAAAAACCACCTTTCGCACTTGTGTTGGTGCAGGAAACCACTTTTGCACTTGTATTAGTGTGGAAAAAACACTTTTTGCACTTGTGATAGTGTTGAAAAACCACTTTTCGCACTTGTGTTAGTGTTGAAAAACCACTTTTCGCACTTGTGTTGGTGCAGGAAACCACTTTTGCACTTGTATTAGTGTGGAAAAACCACATTTCGCACTTGTGTTAGTGTTGAAAAACCACTTTTCGCACTTGTGTTGGTGCAGGAAACCACTTTTGCACTTGTATTAGTGTGGAAAAAACACTTTTTGCACTTGTGATAGTGTTGAAAAACCACTTTTCGCACTTGTGTTAGTGTTGAAAAACCACTTTTCGCACTTGTGTTGGTGCAGGAAACCACTTTTGCACTTGTATTAGTGTGGAAAAAACACTTTTTGCACTTGTGATAGTGTTGAAAAACCACTTTTCGCACTTGTGTTGGTGCAGGAAACCACTTTTGCACTTGTATTAGTGTGGAAAAAACACTTTTCGCACTTGTGTTAGTGTAGAAAAACCACTTTTGCACTTGTATTAGTGTGGAAAAAACACTTTTCGCACTTGTGTTAGTGTAGAAAAACCACTTTTCGCACCTGTGTTAGTGTTGAAAAACCACTTTTCGCACTTGTGTTAGTGTTGAAAAACCACTTTTCGCACTTGTGTTGGTGCAGGAAACCACTTTTGCACTTGTATTAGTGTGGAAAAACCACATTTCGCACTTGTGTTAGTGTTGAAAAACCACTTTTCGCACTTGTGTTGGTGCAGGAAACCACTTTTGCACTTGTATTAGTGTGGAAAAAACACTTTTTGCACTTGTGATAGTGTTGAAAAACCACTTTTCGCACTTGTGTTGGTGCAGGAAACCACTTTTGCACTTGTATTAGTGTGGAAAAAACACTTTTCGCACTTGTGTTAGTGTAGAAAAACCACTTTTGCACTTGTATTAGTGTGGAAAAAACACTTTTCGCACTTGTGTTAGTGTAGAAAAACCACTTTTCGCACTTGTGTTAGTGTTGAAAAACCACTTTTCGCACTTGTGTTAGTGTTGAAAAACCACTTTTCGCACTTGTGTTGGTGCAGGAAACCACTTTTGCACTTGTATTAGTGTGGAAAACCACTTTTCGCACTTGTGTTAGTGTTGAAAAACCACTTTTCTCACTTGTGTTAGTGTTGAAAAACCACTTTTCTCACTTGTGTTAGTGTTGAAAAACCACTTTTCGCACTTGTGTTGGTGCAGGAAACCACTTTTGCACTTGTATTAGTGTGGAAAAAACACTTTTTGCACTTGTGATAGTGTTGAAAAACCACTTTTCGCACTTGTGTTAGTGTTGAAAAACCACTTTTTGCACTTGTGATAGTGTTGAAAAACCACTTTTCGCACTTGTGTTAGTGTTGAAAAACCACTTTTCGCACTTGTGTTGATGCAGGAAACCACTTTTGCACTTGTATTAGTGTGGCAAAACCACTTTTCGCAATTGTGTTAGTGTTGAAAAACCACTTTTCGCACTTGTGTTAGTGTTGAAAAACCACTTTTCGCACTTGTGTTGGTGCAGGAAACCACTTTTGCGCTTGTATTAGTGTGGAAAAAACACTTTTTGCACTTGTGATAGTGTTGAAAAACCACTTTTCGCACTTGTGTTAGTGTTGAAAAACCACTTTTCGCACTTGTGTTCGTGCAGGAAACCACTTTTGCACTTGTATTAGTGTGGAAAAAACACTTTTTGCACTTGCGATAGTGTTGCAAAACTACTTTTCGCACTTGTGTTAGTGTTGAAAACCACTTTTCGCACCTGTGTTGGTGCAGGAAACCACTTTTGCACTTGTATTAGTGTGGAAAAAACACTTTTTGCACTTGTGATAGTGTTGAAAAACCACTTTTCGCACTTGTGTTAGTGTTGAAAAACCACTTTTCGCACTTGTGTTAGTGTTGAAAAACCACTTTTCGCACTTGTGTTGGTGCAGGAAACCACTTTTGCACTTGTATTAGTGTGGAAAAAACACTTTTTGCACTTGTGATAGTGTTGAAAAACCACTTTTCGCACTTGTGTTAGTGTTGAAAAACCACTTTTCGCACTTGTGTTGGTGCAGTAAAACACTTTTGCACTTGTATTAGTGTGGAAAAAACACTTTTTGCACTTGCGAAAGTGTTGAAAAATCACTTTTCGCACTTGTGTTAGTGTTGAAAAACCACTTTTCGCACTTGTGTTGGTGCAGGAAACCACTTTTGCACTTGTATTAGTGTGGAAAAACCACTTTTCGCACTTGTGTTAGTGTTGAAAAACCACTTTTTGCACTTGTGTTAGTGTTGAAAAACCACCTTTCGCACTTGTGTTGGTGCAGGAAACCACTTTTGCACTTGTATTAGTGTGGAAAAAACACTTTTTGCACTTGTGATAGTGTTGAAAAACCACTTTTCGCACTTGTGTTAGTGTTGAAAAACCACTTTTCGCACTTGTGTTGGTGCAGGAAACCACTTTTGCACTTGTATTAGTGTGGAAAAACCACATTTCGCACTTGTGTTAGTGTTGAAAAACCACTTTTCGCACTTGTGTTGGTGCAGGAAACCACTTTTGCACTTGTATTAGTGTGGAAAAAACACTTTTTGCACTTGTGATAGTGTTGAAAAACCACTTTTCGCACTTGTGTTAGTGTTGAAAAACCACTTTTCGCACTTGTGTTGGTGCAGGAAACCACTTTTGCACTTGTATTAGTGTGGAAAAAACACTTTTTGCACTTGTGATAGTGTTGAAAAACCACTTTTCGCACTTGTGTTGGTGCAGGAAACCACTTTTGCACTTGTATTAGTGTGGAAAAAACACTTTTCGCACTTGTGTTAGTGTAGAAAAACCACTTTTGCACTTGTATTAGTGTGGAAAAAACACTTTTCGCACTTGTGTTAGTGTAGAAAAACCACTTTTCGCACTTGTGTTAGTGTTGAAAAACCACTTTTCGCACTTGTGTTAGTGTTGAAAAACCACTTTTCGCACTTGTGTTGGTGCAGGAAACCACTTTTGCACTTGTATTAGTGTGGAAAACCACTTTTCGCACTTGTGTTAGTGTTGAAAAACCACTTTTCTCACTTGTGTTAGTGTTGAAAAACCACTTTTCTCACTTGTGTTAGTGTTGAAAAACCACTTTTCGCACTTGTGTTGGTGCAGGAAACCACTTTTGCACTTGTATTAGTGTGGAAAAAACACTTTTTGCACTTGTGATAGTGTTGAAAAACCACTTTTCGCACTTGTGTTAGTGTTGAAAAACCACTTTTTGCACTTGTGATAGTGTTGAAAAACCACTTTTCGCACTTGTGTTAGTGTTGAAAAACCACTTTTCGCACTTGTGTTGATGCAGGAAACCACTTTTGCACTTGTATTAGTGTGGCAAAACCACTTTTCGCAATTGTGTTAGTGTTGAAAAACCACTTTTCGCACTTGTGTTAGTGTTGAAAAACCACTTTTCGCACTTGTGTTGGTGCAGGAAACCACTTTTGCGCTTGTATTAGTGTGGAAAAAACACTTTTTGCACTTGTGATAGTGTTGAAAAACCACTTTTCGCACTTGTGTTAGTGTTGAAAAACCACTTTTCGCACTTGTGTTCGTGCAGGAAACCACTTTTGCACTTGTATTAGTGTGGAAAAAACACTTTTTGCACTTGCGATAGTGTTGCAAAACTACTTTTCGCACTTGTGTTAGTGTTGAAAACCACTTTTCGCACCTGTGTTGGTGCAGGAAACCACTTTTGCACTTGTATTAGTGTGGAAAAAACACTTTTTGCACTTGTGATAGTGTTGAAAAACCACTTTTCGCACTTGTGTTAGTGTTGAAAAACCACTTTTCGCACTTGTGTTAGTGTTGAAAAACCACTTTTCGCACTTGTGTTGGTGCAGGAAACCACTTTTGCACTTGTATTAGTGTGGAAAAAACACTTTTTGCACTTGTGATAGTGTTGAAAAACCACTTTTCGCACTTGTGTTAGTGTTGAAAAACCACTTTTCGCACTTGTGTTGGTGCAGTAAAACACTTTTGCACTTGTATTAGTGTGGAAAAAACACTTTTTGCACTTGCGAAAGTGTTGAAAAATCACTTTTCGCACTTGTGTTAGTGTTGAAAAACCACTTTTCGCACTTGTGTTGGTGCAGGAAACCACTTTTGCACTTGTATTAGTGTGGAAAAACCACTTTTCGCACTTGTGTTAGTGTTGAAAAACCACTTTTTGCACTTGTGTTAGTGTTGAAAAACCACCTTTCGCACTTGTGTTGGTGCAGGAAACCACTTTTGCACTTGTATTAGTGTGGAAAAAACACTTTTTGCACTTGTGATAGTGTTGAAAAACCACTTTTCGCACTTGTGTTAGTGTTGAAAAACCACTTTTCGCACTTGTGTTGGTGCAGGAAACCACTTTTGCACTTGTATTAGTGTGGAAAAACCACATTTCGCACTTGTGTTAGTGTTGAAAAACCACTTTTCGCACTTGTGTTGGTGCAGGAAACCACTTTTGCACTTGTATTAGTGTGGAAAAAACACTTTTTGCACTTGTGATAGTGTTGAAAAACCACTTTTCGCACTTGTGTTAGTGTTGAAAAACCACTTTTCGCACTTGTGTTGGTGCAGGAAACCACTTTTGCACTTGTATTAGTGTGGAAAAAACACTTTTTGCACTTGTGATAGTGTTGAAAAACCACTTTTCGCACTTGTGTTGGTGCAGGAAACCACTTTTGCACTTGTATTAGTGTGGAAAAAACACTTTTCGCACTTGTGTTAGTGTAGAAAAACCACTTTTGCACTTGTATTAGTGTGGAAAAAACACTTTTCGCACTTGTGTTAGTGTAGAAAAACCACTTTTCGCACCTGTGTTAGTGTTGAAAAACCACTTTTCGCACTTGTGTTAGTGTTGAAAAACCACTTTTCGCACTTGTGTTGGTGCAGGAAACCACTTTTGCACTTGTATTAGTGTGGAAAAACCACATTTCGCACTTGTGTTAGTGTTGAAAAACCACTTTTCGCACTTGTGTTGGTGCAGGAAACCACTTTTGCACTTGTATTAGTGTGGAAAAAACACTTTTTGCACTTGTGATAGTGTTGAAAAACCACTTTTCGCACTTGTGTTGGTGCAGGAAACCACTTTTGCACTTGTATTAGTGTGGAAAAAACACTTTTCGCACTTGTGTTAGTGTAGAAAAACCACTTTTGCACTTGTATTAGTGTGGAAAAAACACTTTTCGCACTTGTGTTAGTGTAGAAAAACCACTTTTCGCACTTGTGTTAGTGTTGAAAAACCACTTTTCGCACTTGTGTTAGTGTTGAAAAACCACTTTTCGCACTTGTGTTGGTGCAGGAAACCACTTTTGCACTTGTATTAGTGTGGAAAACCACTTTTCGCACTTGTGTTAGTGTTGAAAAACCACTTTTCTCACTTGTGTTAGTGTTGAAAAACCACTTTTCTCACTTGTGTTAGTGTTGAAAAACCACTTTTCGCACTTGTGTTGGTGCAGGAAACCACTTTTGCACTTGTATTAGTGTGGAAAAAACACTTTTTGCACTTGTGATAGTGTTGAAAAACCACTTTTCGCACTTGTGTTAGTGTTGAAAAACCACTTTTTGCACTTGTGATAGTGTTGAAAAACCACTTTTCGCACTTGTGTTAGTGTTGAAAAACCACTTTTCGCACTTGTGTTGATGCAGGAAACCACTTTTGCACTTGTATTAGTGTGGCAAAACCACTTTTCGCAATTGTGTTAGTGTTGAAAAACCACTTTTCGCACTTGTGTTAGTGTTGAAAAACCACTTTTCGCACTTGTGTTGGTGCAGGAAACCACTTTTGCGCTTGTATTAGTGTGGAAAAAACACTTTTTGCACTTGTGATAGTGTTGAAAAACCACTTTTCGCACTTGTGTTAGTGTTGAAAAACCACTTTTCGCACTTGTGTTCGTGCAGGAAACCACTTTTGCACTTGTATTAGTGTGGAAAAAACACTTTTTGCACTTGCGATAGTGTTGCAAAACTACTTTTCGCACTTGTGTTAGTGTTGAAAACCACTTTTCGCACCTGTGTTGGTGCAGGAAACCACTTTTGCACTTGTATTAGTGTGGAAAAAACACTTTTTGCACTTGTGATAGTGTTGAAAAACCACTTTTCGCACTTGTGTTAGTGTTGAAAAACCACTTTTCGCACTTGTGTTAGTGTTGAAAAACCACTTTTCGCACTTGTGTTGGTGCAGGAAACCACTTTTGCACTTGTATTAGTGTGGAAAAAACACTTTTTGCACTTGTGATAGTGTTGAAAAACCACTTTTCGCACTTGTGTTAGTGTTGAAAAACCACTTTTCGCACTTGTGTTGGTGCAGGAAACCACTTTTGCAGTTGTATTAGTGTGGAAAAACCACTTTTCGCACTTGTGTTAGTGTTGAAAAACCACTTTTCGCACTTGTGTTGGTGCAGGAAACCACTTTTGCACTTGTATTAGTGTGGAAAAAACACTTTTTGCACTTGTGATATTGTTGAAAAACCACTTTTCGCACTTGTGTTAGTGTTGAAAAACCACTTTTCGCACTTGTGTTGGTGCAGTAAAACACTTTTGCACTTGTATTAGTGTGGAAAAAACACTTTTTGCACTTGCGATAGTGTTGAAAAACCACTTTTCGCACTTGTGTTAGTGTTGAAAAACCACTTTTCGCACTTGTGTTAGTGTTGAAAAACCACTTTTCGCACTTGTGTTGGTGCAGGAAACCACTTTTGCACTTGTATTAGTGTGGAAAAACCACTTTTCGCACTTGTGTTAGTGTTGAAAAACCACTTTTTGCACTTGTGTTAGTGTTGAAAAACCACTTTTCGCACTTGTGTTGGTGCAGGAAACCACTTTTGCACTTGTATTAGTGTGGAAAAAACACTTTTTGCACTTGTGATAGTGTTGAAAAACCACTTTTCGCACTTGTGTTAGTGTTGAAAAACCACTTTTCGCACTTGTGTTGGTGCAGGAAACCACTTTTGCACTTGTATTAGTGTGGAAAAACCACATTTCGCACTTGTGTTAGTGTTGAAAAACCACTTTTCGCACTTGTGTTGGTGCAGGAAACCACTTTTGCACTTGTATTAGTGTGGAAAAAACACTTTTTGCACTTGTGATAGTGTTGAAAAACCACTTTTCGCACTTGTGTTAGTGTTGAAAAACCACTTTTCGCACTTGTGTTGGTGCAGGAAACCACTTTTGCACTTGTATTAGTGTGGAAAAAACACTTTTTGCACTTGTGATAGTGTTGAAAAACCACTTTTCGCACTTGTGTTGGTGCAGGAAACCACTTTTGCACTTGTATTAGTGTGGAAAAAACACTTTTCGCACTTGTGTTAGTGTAGAAAAACCACTTTTGCACTTGTATAAGTGTGGAAAAAACACTTTTCGCACTTGTGTTAGTGTAGAAAAACCACTTTTCGCACTTGTGTTAGTGTTGAAAAACCACTTTTCGCACTTGTGTTAGTGTTGAAAAACCACTTTTCGCACTTGTGTTGGTGCAGGAAACCACTTTTGCACTTGTATTAGTGTGGAAAAACCACTTTTCGCACTTGTGTTAGTGTTGAAAAACCACTTTTCTCACTTGTGTTAGTGTTGAAAAACCACTTTTCGCATTTGTGTTGGTGCAGGAAACCACTTTTGCACTTGTATTAGTGTGGAAAAAACACTTTTTGCACTTGTGATAGTGTTGAAAAACCACTTTTCGCACTTGTGTTAGTGTTGAAAAACCACTTTTTGCACTTGTGTTAGTGTTGAAAAACCACTTTTCTCACTTGTGTTAGTGTTGAAAAACCACTTTTCGCACTTGTGTTGGTGCAGGAAACCACTTTTGCACTTGTATTAGTGTGGAAAAACCACTTTTCGCAATTGTGTTAGTGTTGAAAAACCACTTTTCGCACTTGTGTTAGTGTTGAAAAACCACTTTTCGCACTTGTGTTGGTGCAGGAAACCACTTTTGCACTTGTATTAGTGTGGAAAAAACACTTTTTGCACTTGTGATAGTGTTGAAAAACCACTTTTCGCACTTGTGTTAGTGTTGAAAAACCACTTTTCGCACTTGTGTTGGTGCAGGAAACCACTTTTGCACTTGTATTAGTGTGGAAAAAACACTTTTTGCACTTGCGATAGTGTTGCAAAACTACTTTTCGCACTTGTGTTAGTGTTGAAAACCACTTTTCGCACTTGTGTTGGTGCAGGAAACCACTTTTGCACTTGTATTAGTGTGGAAAACCACTTTTCACACTTGTGTTAGTGTTGAAAAACCACTTTTCGCACTTGTGTTAGTGTTGAAAAACCACTTTTCGCCCCTGTGTTGGTGCAGGAAACCACTTTTGCACTTGTATTAGTGTGGAAAAAACACTTTTTGCACTTGTGATAGTGTTGAAAAACCACTTTTCGCACTTGTGTTAGTGTTGAAAAACCACTTTTCGCACTTGTGTTAGTGTTGAAAAACCACTTTTCGCACTTGTGTTGGTGCAGGAAACCACTTTTGCACTTGTGTTAGTGTGGAAAAACCACTTTTCGCACTTGTGTTAGTGTTGAAAAACCACTTTTCGCACTTGTGTTAGTGTTGAAAAACCACTTTTCGCACTTGTGTTGGTGCAGGAAACCACTTTTGCACTTGTATTAGTGTGGAAAACCACTTTTCACACTTGTGTTAGTGTTGAAAAACCACTTTTCTCACTTGTGTTAGTGTTGAAAAACCACTTTTCGCACTTGTGTTGGTGCAGGAAACCACTTTTGCACTTGTATTAGTGTGGAAAAAACACTTTTTGCACTTGTGATAGTGTTGAAAAACCACTTTTCGCACTTGTGTTAGTGTTGAAAAACCACTTTTCGCACTTGTGATAGTGTTGAAAAATCACTTTTCGCACTTGCGTTAGTGTTGAAAAACCACTTTTCGCACTTGTGTTGGTGCAGGAAACCACTTTTGCACTTGTATTAGTGTGGAAAAAACACTTTTTGCACTTGTGATAGTGTTGAAAAACCACTTTTCGCACTTGTGTTAGTGTTGAAAAACCACTTTTCGCACTTGTGTTGATGCAGGAAACCACTTTTGCACTTGTATTAGTGTGGAAAAACCACTTTTCGCAATTGTGTTAGTGTTGAAAAACCACTTTTCGCACTTGTGTTAGTGTTGAAAAACCACTTTTCGCACTTGTGTTGGTGCAGGAAACCACTTTTGCACTTGTATTAGTGTGGAAAAAACACTTTTTGCACTTGTGATAGTGTTGAAAAACCACTTTTCGCACTTGTGTTAGTGTTGAAAAACCACTTTTCGCACTTGTGTTGGTGCAGGAAACCACTTTTGCACTTGTATTAGTGTGGAAAAAACACTTTTTGCACTTGTGATAGTGTTGCAAAACTACTTTTCGCACTTGTGTTAGTGTTGAAAACCACTTTTCGCACTTGTGTTGGTGCAGGAAACCACTTTTGCACTTGTATTAGTGTGGAAATAACCACTTTTCGCACTTGTGTTAGTGTTGAAAAACCACTTTTCGCACTTGTGTTAGTGTTGAAAAACCACTTTTCGCACCTGTGTTGGTGCAGGAAACCACTTTTGCACTTGTATTAGTGTGGAAAAAACACTTTTTGCACTTGTGATAGTGTTGAAAAACCACTTTTCGCACTTGTGTTAGTGTTGAAAAACCACTTTTCGCACTTGTGTTAGTGTTGAAAAACCACTTTTCGCACTTGTGTTGGTGCAGGAAACCACTTTTGCACTTGTATTAGTGTGGAAAAAACACTTTTTGCACTTGTGATAGTGTTGAAAAACCACTTTTCGCACTTGTGTTGGTGCAGGAAACCACTTTTGCAGTTGTATTAGTGTGGAAAAAACACTTTTCGCACTTGTGTTAGTGTAGAAAAACCACTTTTGCACTTGTATTAGTGTGGAAAAAACACTTTTCGCACTTGTGTTAGTGTAGAAAAACCACTTTTCGCACCTGTGTTAGTGTTGAAAAACCACTTTTCGCACTTGTGTTAGTGTTGAAAAACCACTTTTCGCACTTGTGTTGGTGCAGGAAACCACTTTTGCACTTGTATTAGTGTGGAAAAACCACATTTCGCACTTGTGTTAGTGTTGAAAAACCACTTTTCGCACTTGTGTTGGTGCAGGAAACCACTTTTGCACTTGTATTAGTGTGGAAAAAACACTTTTTGCACTTGTGATAGTGTTGAAAAACCACTTTTCGCACTTGTGTTGGTGCAGGAAACCACTTTTGCACTTGTATTAGTGTGGAAAAAACACTTTTCGCACTTGTGTTAGTGTAGAAAAACCACTTTTGCACTTGTATTAGTGTGGAAAAAACACTTTTCGCACTTGTGTTAGTGTAGAAAAACCACTTTTCGCAATTGTGTTAGTGTTGAAAAACCACTTTTCGCACTTGTGTTAGTGTTGAAAAACCACTTTTCGCACTTGTGTTGGTGCAGGAAACCACTTTTGCACTTGTATTAGTGTGGAAACCACTTTTCGCACTTGTGTTAGTGTTGAAAAACCACTTTTCTCACTTGTGTTAGTGTTGAAAAACCACTTTTCTCACTTGTGTTAGTGTTGAAAAACCACTTTTCGCACTTGTGTTGGTGCAGGAAACCACTTTTGCACTTGTATTAGTGTGGAAAAAACACTTTTTGCACTTGTGCTAGTGTTGAAAAACCACTTTTCGCACTTGTGTTAGTGTTGAAAAACCACTTTTCGCACTTGTGATAGTGTTGAAAAATCACTTTTCGCACTTGTGTTAGTGTTGAAAAACCACTTTTCGCACTTGTGTTGGTGCAGGAAACCACTTTTGCACTTGTATTAGTGTGGAAAAAACACTTTTTGCACTTGTGATAGTGTTGAAAAACCACTTTTCGCACTTGTGTTAGTGTTGAAAAACCACTTTTCGCACTTGTGTTGATGCAGGAAACCACTTTTGCACTTGTATTAGTGTGGAAAAACCACTTTTCGCAATTGTGTTAGTGTTGAAAAACCACTTTTCGCACTTGTGTTAGTGTTGAAAAACCACTTTTCGCACTTGTGTTGGTGCAGGAAACCACTTTTGCGCTTGTATTAGTGTGGAAAAAACACTTTTTGCACTTGTGATAGTGTTGAAAAACCACTTTTCGCACTTGTGTTAGTGTTGAAAAACCACTTTTCGCACTTGTGTTCGTGCAGGAAACCACTTTTGCACTTGTATTAGTGTGGAAAAAACACTTTTTGCACTTGCGATAGTGTTGCAAAACTACTTTTCGCACTTGTGTTAGTGTTGAAAACCACTTTTCGCACCTGTGTTGGTGCAGGAAACCACTTTTGCACTTGTATTAGTGTGGAAAAAACACTTTTTGCACTTGTGATAGTGTTGAAAAACCACTTTTCGCACTTGTGTTAGTGTTGAAAAACCACTTTTCGCACTTGTGTTAGTGTTGAAAAACCACTTTTCGCACTTGTGTTGGTGCAGGAAACCACTTTTGCACTTGTATTAGTGTGGAAAAAACACTTTTTGCACTTGTGATAGTGTTGAAAAACCACTTTTCGCACTTGTGTTAGTGTTGAAAAACCACTTTTCGCACTTGTGTTGGTGCAGGAAACCACTTTTGCAGTTGTATTAGTGTGGAAAAACCACTTTTCGCACTTGTGTTAGTGTTGAAAAACCACTTTTCGCACTTGTGTTGGTGCAGGAAACCACTTTTGCACTTGTATTAGTGTGGAAAAAACACTTTTTGCACTTGTGATATTGTTGAAAAACCACTTTTCGCACTTGTGTTAGTGTTGAAAAACCACTTTTCGCACTTGTGTTGGTGCAGTAAAACACTTTTGCACTTGTATTAGTGTGGAAAAAACACTTTTTGCACTTGCGATAGTGTTGAAAAACCACTTTTCGCACTTGTGTTAGTGTTGAAAAACCACTTTTCGCACTTGTGTTGGTGCAGGAAACCACTTTTGCACTTGTATTAGTGTGGAAAAACCACTTTTCGCACTTGTGTTAGTGTTGAAAAACCACTTTTTGCACTTGTGTTAGTGTTGAAAAACCACTTTTCGCACTTGTGTTGGTGCAGGAAACCACTTTTGCACTTGTATTAGTGTGGAAAAAACACTTTTTGCACTTGTGATAGTGTTGAAAAACCACTTTTCGCACTTGTGTTAGTGTTGAAAAACCACTTTTCGCACTTGTGTTGGTGCAGGAAACCACTTTTGCACTTGTATTAGTGTGGAAAAACCACATTTCGCACTTGTGTTAGTGTTGAAAAACCACTTTTCGCACTTGTGTTGGTGCAGGAAACCACTTTTGCACTTGTATTAGTGTGGAAAAAACACTTTTTGCACTTGTGATAGTGTTGAAAAACCACTTTTCGCACTTGTGTTAGTGTTGAAAAACCACTTTTCGCACTTGTGTTGGTGCAGGAAACCACTTTTGCACTTGTATTAGTGTGGAAAAAACACTTTTTGCACTTGTGATAGTGTTGAAAAACCACTTTTCGCACTTGTGTTGGTGCAGGAAACCACTTTTGCACTTGTATTAGTGTGGAAAAAACACTTTTCGCACTTGTGTTAGTGTAGAAAAACCACTTTTGCACTTGTATTAGTGTGGAAAAAACACTTTTCGCACTTGTGTTAGTGTAGAAAAACCACTTTTCGCACTTGTGTTAGTGTTGAAAAACCACTTTTCGCACTTGTGTTAGTGTTGAAAAACCACTTTTCGCACTTGTGTTGGTGCAGGAAACCACTTTTGCACTTGTATTAGTGTGGAAAAACCACTTTTCGCACTTGTGTTAGTGTTGAAAAACCACTTTTCTCACTTGTGTTAGTGTTGAAAAACCACTTTTCGCATTTGTGTTGGTGCAGGAAACCACTTTTGCACTTGTATTAGTGTGGAAAAAACACTTTTTGCACTTGTGATAGTGTTGAAAAACCACTTTTCGCACTTGTGTTAGTGTTGAAAAACCACTTTTTGCACTTGTGTTAGTGTTGAAAAACCACTTTTCTCACTTGTGTTAGTGTTGAAAAACCACTTTTCGCACTTGTGTTGGTGCAGGAAACCACTTTTGCACTTGTATTAGTGTGGAAAAACCACTTTTCGCAATTGTGTTAGTGTTGAAAAACCACTTTTCGCACTTGTGTTAGTGTTGAAAAACCACTTTTCGCACTTGTGTTGGTGCAGGAAACCACTTTTGCACTTGTATTAGTGTGGAAAAAACACTTTTTGCACTTGTGATAGTGTTGAAAAACCACTTTTCGCACTTGTGTTAGTGTTGAAAAACCACTTTTCGCACTTGTGTTGGTGCAGGAAACCACTTTTGCACTTGTATTAGTGTGGAAAAAACACTTTTTGCACTTGCGATAGTGTTGCAAAACTACTTTTCGGACTTGTGTTAGTGTTGAAAACCACTTTTCGCACTTGTGTTGGTGCAGGAAACCACTTTTGCACTTGTATTAGTGTGGAAAACCACTTTTCACACTTGTGTTAGTGTTGAAAAACCACTTTTCGCACTTGTGTTAGTGTTGAAAAACCACTTTTCGCCCCTGTGTTGGTGCAGGAAACCACTTTTGCACTTGTATTAGTGTGGAAAAAACACTTTTTGCACTTGTGATAGTGTTGAAAAACCACTTTTCGCACTTGTGTTAGTGTTGAAAAACCACTTTTCGCACTTGTGTTAGTGTTGAAAAACCACTTTTCGCACTTGTGTTGGTGCAGGAAACCACTTTTGCACTTGTGTTAGTGTGGAAAAACCACTTTTCGCACTTGTGTTAGTGTTGAAAAACCACTTTTCGCACTTGTGTTAGTGTTGAAAAACCACTTTTCGCACTTGTGTTGGTGCAGGAAACCACTTTTGCACTTGTATTAGTGTGGAAAACCACTTTTCACACTTGTGTTAGTGTTGAAAACCACTTTTCTCACTTGTGTTAGTGTTGAAAAACCACTTTTCGCACTTGTGTTGGTGCAGGAAACCACTTTTGCACTTGTATTAGTGTGGAAAAAACACTTTTTGCACTTGTGATAGTGTTGAAAAACCACTTTTCGCACTTGTGTTAGTGTTGAAAAACCACTTTTCGCACTTGTGATAGTGTTGAAAAATCACTTTTCGCACTTGCGTTAGTGTTGAAAAACCACTTTTCGCACTTGTGTTGGTGCAGGAAACCACTTTTGCACTTGTATTAGTGTGGAAAAAACACTTTTTGCACTTGTGATAGTGTTGAAAAACCACTTTTCGCACTTGTGTTAGTGTTGAAAAACCACTTTTCGCACTTGTGTTGATGCAGGAAACCACTTTTGCACTTGTATTAGTGTGGAAAAACCACTTTTCGCAATTGTGTTAGTGTTGAAAAACCACTTTTCGCACTTGTGTTAGTGTTGAAAAACCACTTTTCGCACTTGTGTTGGTGCAGGAAACCACTTTTGCACTTGTATTAGTGTGGAAAAAACACTTTTTGCACTTGTGATAGTGTTGAAAAACCACTTTTCGCACTTGTGTTAGTGTTGAAAAACCACTTTTCGCACTTGTGTTGGTGCAGGAAACCACTTTTGCACTTGTATTAGTGTGGAAAAAACACTTTTTGCACTTGCGATAGTGTTGCAAAACTACTTTTCGCACTTGTGTTAGTGTTGAAAACCACTTTTCGCACTTGTGTTGGTGCAGGAAACCACTTTTGCACTTGTATTAGTGTGGAAATAACCACTTTTCGCACTTGTGTTAGTGTTGAAAAACCACTTTTCGCACTTGTGTTAGTGTTGAAAAACCACTTTTCGCACCTGTGTTGGTGCAGGAAACCACTTTTGCACTTGTATTAGTGTGGAAAAAACACTTTTTGCACTTGTGATAGTGTTGAAAAACCACTTTTCGCACTTGTGTTAGTGTTGAAAAACCACTTTTCGCACTTGTGTTAGTGTTGAAAAACCACTTTTCGCACTTGTGTTGGTGCAGGAAACCACTTCTGCACTTGTATTAGTGTGGAAAAAATACTTTTTGTACTTGTGATAGTGTTGAAAAACCACTTTTCGCACTTGTTTTAGTGTTGAAAAACCACTTTTCGCACTTGTGTTGGTGCAGGAAACCACTTTTGCACTTGTATTAGTGTGGAAAAAACACTTTTTGCACTTGTGATAGTGTTGAAAAACCACTTTTCGCACTTGTATTAGTGTTGAAAAACCACTTTTCGCACTTGTGTTGGTGCAGGAAACCACTTTTGCAGTTGTATTAGTGTGGAAAAACCACTTTTCGCAATTGTGTTAGTGTTGAAAAACCACTTTTCGCACTTGTGTTGGTGCAGGAAACCACTTTTGCACTTGTATTAGTGTGGAAAAAACACTTTTTGCACTTGTGATAGTGTTGAAAAACCACTTTTCGCACTTGTGTTAGTGTTGAAAAACCACTTTTTGCACTTGTGTTGGTGCAGTAAACCACTTTTGCACTTGTATTAGCGTGGAAAAAACACTTTTTGCACTTGCGATAGTGTTGAAAAACCACTTTTCGCACTTGTGTTAGTGTTGAAAAACCACTTTTCGCACTTGTGTTGGTGCAGGAAACCACTTTTGCACTTGTATTAGTGTGGAAAAACCACTTTTCGCACTTGTGTTAGTGTTGAAAAACCACTTTTTGCACTTGTGTTAGTGCTGAAAAACCACTTTTCGCACTTGTGTTGGTGCAGGAAACCACTTTTGTACTTGTATTAGTGTGGAAAAAACACTTTTTGCACTTGTGATAGTGTTGAAAAACCACTTTTCGCACTTGTGTTAGTGTTGAAAAACCACTTTTCGCACTTGTGTTGGTGCAGGAAACCACTTTTGCACTTGTATTAGTGTGGAAAAACCACTTTTCGCACTTGTGTTAGTGTTGAAAAACCACTTTTCGCTCTTGTGTTGGTGCAGGAAACTACTTTTGCACTTGTATTAGTGTGGAAAAAACACTTTTTGTACTTGTGATAGTGTTGAAAAACCACTTTTCGCACTTGTGTTAGTGTTGAAAAACCACTTTTCGCACTTGTGTTGGTGCAGGAAACCACTTTTGCACTTGTATTAGTGTGGAAAAAACACTTTTTGCACTTGTGATAGTGTTGAAAAACCACTTTTCGCACTTGTGTTGGTGCAGGAAACCACTTTTGCACTTGTATTAGTGTGGAAAAAACACTTTTCGCAGTTGTGTTAGTGTAGAAAAACCACTTTTGCACTTGTATTAGTGTGGAAAAAACACTTTTCGCACTTGTGTTAGTGTAGAAAAACCACTTTTCGCACTTGTGTTAGTGTTGAAAAACCACTTTTCGCACTTGTGTTAGTGTTGAAAAACCACTTTTCGCACTTGTGTTGGTGCAGGAAACCACTTTTGCACTTGTATTAGTGTGGAAAACCACTTTTCGCACTTGTGTTAGTGTTGAAAAACCACTTTTCTCACTTGTGTTAGTGTTGAAAAACCACTTTTCGCACTTCTGTTGGTGCAGGAAACCACTTTTGCACTTGTATTAGTGTGGAAAAAACACTTTTTGCACTTGTGATAGTGTTGAAAAACCACTTTTCGCACTTGTGTTAGTGTTGAAAAACCACTTTTCGCACTTGTGATAGTGTTGAAAAATCACTTTTTGCACTTGTGTTAGTGTTGAAAAACCACTTTTCGCACTTGTGTTGGTGCAGGAAACCACTTTTGCACTTGTATTAGTGTGGAAAAAACACTTTTTGCACTTGTGATAGTGTTGAAAAACCACTTTTCACACTTGTGTTAGTGTTGAAAAACCACTTTTCGCACTTGTGTTGATGCAGGAAACCACTTTTGCACTTGTATTAGTGTGGAAAAACCACTTTTCGCAATTGTGTTAGTGTTGAAAAACCACTTTTCGCACTTGTGTTAGTGTTGAAAAACCACTTTTCGCACTTGTGTTGATACAGGAAACCACTTTTGCACTTGTATTAGTGTGGAAAAAACCACTTTTCGCAATTGTGTTAGTGTTGAAAAACCACTTTTCGCACTTGTGTTAGTGTTGAAAAACCACTTTTCGCACTTGTGTTGGTGCAGGAAACCACTTTTGCACTTGTATTAGTGTGGAAACCACTTTTCGCACTTGTGTTAGTGTTGAAAAACCACTTTTCTCACTTGTGTTAGTGTTGAAAAACCACTTTTCTCACTTGTGTTAGTGTTGAAAAACCACTTTTCGCACTTGTGTTGGTGCAGGAAACCACTTTTGCACTTGTATTAGTGTGGAAAAACACTTTTTGCACTTGTGCTAGTGTTGAAAAACCACTTTTCGCACTTGTGTTAGTGTTGAAAAACCACTTTTCGCACTTGTGATAGTGTTGAAAAATCACTTTTCGCACTTGTGTTAGTGTTGAAAAACCACTTTTCGCACTTGTGTTGGTGCAGGAAACCACTTTTGCACTTGTATTAGTGTGGAAAAAACACTTTTTGCACTTGTGATAGTGTTGAAAAACCACTTTTCGCACTTGTGTTAGTGTTGAAAAACCACTTTTCGCACTTGTGTTGATGCAGGAAACCACTTTTGCACTTGTATTAGTGTGGAAAAACCACTTTTCGCAATTGTGTTAGTGTTGAAAAACCACTTTTCGCACTTGTGTTAGTGTTGAAAAACCACTTTTCGCACTTGTGTTGGTGCAGGAAACCACTTTTGCGCTTGTATTAGTGTGGAAAAAACACTTTTTGCACTTGTGATAGTGTTGAAAAACCACTTTTCGCACTTGTGTTAGTGTTGAAAAACCACTTTTCGCACTTGTGTTCGTGCAGGAAACCACTTTTGCACTTGTATTAGTGTGGAAAAAACACTTTTTGCACTTGCGATAGTGTTGCAAAACTACTTTTCGCACTTGTGTTAGTGTTGAAAACCACTTTTCGCACCTGTGTTGGTGCAGGAAACCACTTTTGCACTTGTATTAGTGTGGAAAAAACACTTTTTGCACTTGTGATAGTGTTGAAAAACCACTTTTCGCACTTGTGTTAGTGTTGAAAAACCACTTTTCGCACTTGTGTTAGTGTTGAAAAACCACTTTTCGCACTTGTGTTGGTGCAGGAAACCACTTTTGCACTTGTATTAGTGTGGAAAAAACACTTTTTGCACTTGTGATAGTGTTGAAAAACCACTTTTCGCACTTGTGTTAGTGTTGAAAAACCACTTTTCGCACTTGTGTTGGTGCAGGAAACCACTTTTGCAGTTGTATTAGTGTGGAAAAAACCACTTTTCGCACTTGTGTTAGTGTTGAAAAACCACTTTTCGCACTTGTGTTGGTGCAGGAAACCACTTTTGCACTTGTATTAGTGTGGAAAAAACACTTTTTGCACTTGTGATATTGTTTGAAAAACCACTTTTCGCACTTGTGTTAGTGTTGAAAAACCACTTTTCGCACTTGTGTTGGTGCAGTAAAACACTTTTGCACTTGTATTAGTGTGTGAAAAAAACACTTTTTGCACTTGCGATAGTGTTGAAAAACCACTTTTCGCACTTGTGTTAGTGTTGAAAAACCACTTTTCGCACTTGTGTTGTGCAGGAAACCACTTTTGCACTTGTATTAGTGTGGAAAAACCACTTTTCGCACTTGTGTTAGTGTTGAAAAACCACTTTTTGCACTTGTGTTAGTGTTGAAAAACCACTTTTCGCACTTGTGTTGGTGCAGGAAACCACTTTTGCACTTGTATTAGTGTGGAAAAAAACACTTTTTGCACTTGTGATAGTGTTGAAAAACCACTTTTCGCACTTGTGTTAGTGTTGAAAAACCACTTTTCGCACTTGTGTTGGTGCAGGAAACCACTTTTGCACTTGTATTAGTGTGGAAAAACCACATTTCGCACTTGTGTTAGTGTTGAAAAACCACTTTTCGCACTTGTGTTGGTGCAGGAAACCACTTTTGCACTTGTATTAGTGTGGAAAAAAACACTTTTTGCACTTGTGATAGTGTTGAAAAACCACTTTTCGCACTTGTGTTAGTGTTGAAAAACCACTTTTCGCACTTGTGTTGGTGCAGGAAACCACTTTTGCACTTGTATTAGTGTGGAAAAAAACACTTTTTGCACTTGTGATAGTGTTGAAAAACCACTTTTCGCACTTGTGTTGGTGCAGGAAACCACTTTTGCACTTGTATTAGTGTGGAAAAAAACACTTTTCGCACTTGTGTTAGTGTAGAAAAACCACTTTTGCACTTGTATTAGTGTGGAAAAAACACTTTTCGCACTTGTGTTAGTGTAGAAAAAACCACTTTTCGCACTTGTGTTAGTGTTGAAAAACCACTTTTCGCACTTGTGTTAGTGTTGAAAAACCACTTTTCGCACTTGTGTTGGTGCAGGAAACCACTTTTGCACTTGTATTAGTGTGGAAAAACCACTTTTCCTTTCGCACTTGTGTTAGTGTTGAAAAACCACTTTTCTCACTTGTGTTAGTGTTGAAAAACCACTTTTCGCATTTGTGTTGGTGCAGGAAACCACTTTTGCACTTGTATTAGTGTGGAAAAAAACACTTTTTGCACTTGTGATAGTGTTGAAAAAACCACTTTTCGCACTTGTGTTAGTGTTGAAAAACCACTTTTTGCACTTGTGTTAGTGTTGAAAAACCACTTTTCTCACTTGTGTTAGTGTTGAAAAACCACTTTTCGCACTTGTGTTGGTGCAGGAAACCACTTTTGCACTTGTATTAGTGTGGAAAAACCACTTTTCGCAATTGTGTTAGTGTTGAAAAACCACTTTTCGCACTTGTGTTAGTGTTGAAAAACCACTTTTCGCACTTGTGTTGGTGCAGGAAACCACTTTTGCACTTGTATTAGTGTGGAAAAAAACACTTTTTGCACTTGTGATAGTGTTGAAAAACCACTTTTCGCACTTGTGTTAGTGTTGAAAAACCAACTTTTTCGCACTTGTGTTGGTGCAGGAAACCACTTTTGCACTTGTATTAGTGTGGAAAAAACACTTTTTGCACTTGCGATAGTGTTGCAAAACTACTTTTCGCACTTGTGTTAGTGTTGAAAACCACTTTTCGCACTTGTGTTGGTGCAGGAAACCACTTTTGCACTTGTATTAGTGTGGAAAACCACTTTTCACACTTGTGTTAGTGTTGAAAAACCACTTTTCGCACTTGTGTTAGTGTTGAAAACCACTTTTCGCCCCTGTGTTGGTGCAGGAAACCACTTTTGCACTTGTATTAGTGTGGAAAAAACACTTTTTGCACTTGTGATAGTGTTGAAAAACCACTTTTCGCACTTGTGTTAGTGTTGAAAAACCACTTTTCGCACTTGTGTTAGTGTTGAAAAACCACTTTTCGCACTTGTGTTGGTGCAGGAAACCACTTTTGCACTTGTGTTAGTGTGGAAAAACCACTTTTCGCACTTGTGTTAGTGTTGAAAAACCACTTTTCGCACTTGTGTTAGTGTTGAAAAACCACTTTTCGCACTTGTGTTGGTGCAGGAAACCACTTTTGCACTTGTATTAGTGTGGAAAACCCACTTTTCACACTTGTGTTAGTGTTGAAAACCACTTTTCTCACTTGTGTTAGTGTTGAAAAACCACTTTTCGCACTTGTGTTGGTGCAGGAAACCACTTTTGCACTTGTATTAGTGTGGAAAAAAACACTTTTTGCACTTGTGATAGTGTTGAAAAACCACTTTTCGCACTTGTGTTAGTGTTGAAAAACCACTTTTCGCACTTGTGATAGTGTTGAAAAATCACTTTTCGCACTTGCGTTAGTGTTGAAAAACCACTTTTCGCACTTGTGTTGGTGCAGGAAACCACTTTTGCACTTGTATTAGTGTGGAAAAAAACACTTTTTGCACTTGTGTTGGTGCAGTAAAACACTTTTGCACTTGTATTAGTGTGGAAAAAACACTTTTTGCACTTGCGATAGTGTTGAAAAACCACTTTTCGCACTTGTGTTGGTGCAGGAAACCACTTTTGCAGTTGTATTAGTGTGGAAAAACCACTTTTCGCACTTGTGTTAGTGTTGAAAAACCACTTTTCGCACTTAGTGTTGGTGCAGGAAACCACTTTTGCACTTGTATTAGTGTGGAAAAAAACACTTTTTGCACTTGTGATATTGTTGAAAAACCACTTTTCGCACTTGTGTTAGTGTTGAAAAACCACTTTTCGCACTTGTGTTGGTGCAGTAAAACACTTTTGCACTTGTATTAGTGTGGAAAAAACACTTTTTGCACTTGCGATAGTGTTGAAAAACCACTTTTCGCACTTGTGTTAGTGTTGAAAAACCACTTTTTGCACTTGTGTTGGTGCAGGAAACCACTTTTGCACTTGTATTAGTGTGGAAAAACCCACTTTTCGCACTTGTGTTAGTGTTGAAAAACCACTTTTTGCACTTGTGTTAGTGTTGAAAAACCACTTTTCGCACTTGTGTTGGTGCAGGAAGAACCACTTTTGCACTTGTATTAGTGTGGAAAAAAACACTTTTTGCACTTGTGATAGTGTTGAAAAACCACTTTTCGCACTTGTGTTAGTGTGAAAAACCACTTTTCGCACTTGTGTTGGTGCAGGAAACCACTTTTGCACTTGTATTTAGTGTGGAAAAACCACATTTCGCACTTGTGTTAGTGTTGAAAAAACCACTTTTCGCACTTGTGTTGGTGCAGGAAACCACTTTTGCACTTGTATTAGTGTGGAAAAAACACTTTTTTGCACTTGTGATAGTGTTGAAAAACCACTTTTCGCACTTGTGTTAGTGTTGAAAAACCACTTTTCGCACTTGGTGTTGGTGCAGGAAACCACTTTTGCACTTGTATTAGTGTGGAAAAAACACTTTTTGCACTTGTGATAGTGTTGAAAAACCACTTTTCGCACTTGTGTTGGTGCAGGAAACCACTTTTGCACTTGTATTAGTGTGGAAAAAACACTTTTCGCACTTGTGTTAGTGTAGAAAAACCACTTTTGCACTTGTATTAGTGTGGAAAAAACACTTTTTCGCACTTGTGTTAGTGTAGAAAAACCACTTTTCGCACTTGTGTTAGTGTTGAAAAACCACTTTTCGCACTTGTGTTAGTGTTGAAAAACCACTTTTCGCACTTGTGTTGGTGCAGGGAAACCACTTTTGCACTTGTATTAGTGTGGAAAAACCACTTTTCGCACTTGTGTTAGTGTTGAAAAACCACTTTTCTCACTTGTGTTAGTGTTGAAAAAACACTTTTCGCATTTGTGTTGGTGCAGGAAACCACTTTTGCACTTGTATTAGTGTGGAAAAACACTTTTTGCACTTGTGATAGTGTTGAAAAACCACTTTTCGCACTTGTGTTAGTGTTGAAAAACCACTTTTTGCACTTGTGTTAGTGTTGAAAAACCACTTTTCTCACTTGTGTTAGTGTTGAAAACCACTTTTCGCACTTGTGTTGGTGCAGGAAACCACTTTTGCACTTGTATTAGTGTGGAAAAACCACTTTTCGCAATTGTGTTAGTGTTGAAAAACCACTTTTCGCACTTGTGTTAGTGTTGAAAAACCACTTTTCGCACTTGTGTTGGTGCAGGAAACCACTTTTGCACTTGTATTAGTGTGGAAAAAAACACTTTTTGCACTTGTGATAGTGTTGAAAAACCACTTTTCGCACTTGTGTTAGTGTTGAAAAACCACTTTTCGCACTTGTGTTGGTGCAGGAAACCACTTTTGCACTTGTATTAGTGTGGAAAAAACACTTTTGCACTTGCGATAGTGTTGCAAACTACTTTTCGCACTTGTGTTAGTGTTGAAAACCACTTTCGCACTTGTGTTGGTGCAGGAAACCACTTTTGCACTTGTATTAGTGTGGAAAACCACTTTTCACACTTGTGTTAGTGTTGAAAAACCACTTTTCGCACTTGTGTTAGTGTTGAAAAACCCACTTTTCGCCCCTGTGTTGGTGCAGGAAACCACTTTTGCACTTGTATTAGTGTGGAAAAAACACTTTTTGCACTTGTGATAGTGTTGAAAAACCACTTTTCGCACTTGTGTTAGTGTTGAAAAACCACTTTTCGCACTTGTGTTAGTGTTAGAAAAACCACTTTT